>NC_046664.1:110848184-110853818 GCF_010883055.1 Belonocnema kinseyi | reverse complement strand
CTGATCATTATTCCAATGAGAAGATTGGATCGCATTTTGAAACACGTAAGCATAGTTTTCTGCAAAATCGAACATAATCAAGAAATGTTTAACTAATAATGTAGCTTTGAGGTTCTTCAGGAATGATGCCTGCTGCTTTGCATAAAATTTATGAGACTTTAAATTCAATAGTTTTTCGCAGAGTCGTTCAAGAAAGATGTCGGTTTCTGCTACCTCGGCAGGCGTTAATTACTAATCCGTTAGTACTTTATTTACTCAAACACTTTATACATGAGAAGTTGGTTGAATCATGTATTTGTTTTTAAAAATTGCAAGAGCAATAACCAATTATTGTCGGATAATAAATTATAATAGTGAGGAATCATTTATCTTCAGAAAAATACTGTTCATTTTTAAGAAAGTGCTTTTTACTTAATATTTTTTCATAATAACTTAAAACATTTTTAACTTCTTCAAACTTACTGGTTAACATTACTGAATAGTTTTTTCCGATGACTTCATGCAATTTTAGATCAATGTGAGTAATACAAAAAAATTGCATACTTGAAAACTGTTCCGCGGTATGCTGCCGCATAACGCCCGAGTGCGAGCGCGAGGACTCCCTCTACAACCGGCTCTGTAACTCAATGAATTTCAATTTGTCCATTTTCTTATTAGACATTATTCATAGTAAAAAAGTCAAGCTTTCTTTTGAGACTATTTAAAAAAAAATCGTAGATGCCTAAAATGCGAAAAAAGTTAAATAAACAATTGATTTATTGAAAAAATTGTTTAAACAATTTTTTTGTTATAAATAATAAAATAGGATAAAAGCGTGTAAAAAGCACTTTCCAAAACCCTCATAATAATTTTAAATCGATTAATTAGAAAGGAAGTTACAGGCGTTTGAAACTACCCCTACAGGCATTGGGGTTGAAAATTCAACCCCCCCTCACTTGGGAAGGGTTGGTAATCCTGGTCTATAAGTTTGTGGATTAATTACTGTTGGGTAGGCGAACATATTTCCAGAATTTAGAGACAATCCAAAAACATGACTTTTTGATTTGGGGTAGTTGAGGAATAATGCCCCATATAATAGTAATAATATCCATATTATATACACCTGAAAAACATAACCTCAAAATCGACTCATGCATGAAATTAAGAATAACGCGAAACATCAAAAGCGCCAATTTCTTTAATTTCTTTCTAATGGGAATAGAGATATAAATATTATAAATAGAAAACCAACGAAGCCTTTCGAAACTTTCAGATCGGCAACAAAGATATCTTTGTAGTAATAAATTGAGCAGAAACTTAATTGGTCTATCCTTTCAGAAATTGATGATTTTCGTCATTTACCGACGCGCAACTTGCGCCGTCAAAGTAACTCTTAGGTAATCCGCGAAGAGGGCGCAGTTATCAGCGCAAGTTTTTCACATTCTCTTATTCTATTATCTCCGAAATCTCCCAACCTCATCTCTGCCAAAGGCAGGGTTAAATTACGTGAGGGTTTTTACGTCATTTACGTACGTATATTACAATGAATAGAGGCGGCAGATCGTGGAATCCATGTTGGGAAGAAATTCCATTCTTTGAAAAAAAATGATAAAAATGTTGTGTTTTGTCAGGGATGCAACCTCGTATTATTGAATACGACTACAGAAAGATTATAAAATTACAGGTAAATTTTCAAACGATCCGAACTGAAAATATCTTAAAAATAAACAAACAAATCATTAAAGGATTTTCGCTGATTTCGAAACTTTTTTTCAGAAAAAAGTGCGTTATAATTATGAACGTATTAGAAGAAAACCTGATGCAATTATATGAAAGCAGTCAAAATAATAATTCCAAAATGAGTGGTGTCAGTTTTGATATTCTTGGTGATATTTTGATGTCGAATGAAGTTCTGATAAAAAACAACAATGTAAGTCGGTACACATTAGCATAATTAAAAAAGGTGAGGTTATATAATGCTCTATCCGAGTCCACCATCTGTATTACGTTTTTACAGGTTATTTACGTATAATACATTTTTTACGTATAATACGTCAGAAACCTCGAGTGACGCATCACTGCACAACCCTGGCCAAAGATAGTTTGAGCAAAGATATTATGTCCTAGATACGGTATGAGATTAGTTGCACCACATACCGGTAGTTAGCGCGGCAGGCAAGTTTGTGGTCTTGCATATATATATATATATATATATATATATATATATTGCTTTTAGTTCAGCCACATACTTGTAGAGGCGCGATATGTACCGATTAGTTCCTCCACATACTTGTAGAGGCGCGACAAAGAACCATTTATTCGGTCGCGCCAAATTATAGTGCATTTGAAATCCAAAATAGTAATAATCTAATTTTACTTTATAAGTGAATGGAAAAATAATTTTAATTGAGTAGAAAAGGTCTTGAAAGAATTCGAAAACTCTAAAGACTTTTCAAAATCAAAATTATGCCCAAAAATGTAGTCTGGTTAAATCAACCAGAATTCTGGTTGAATATGTCCTTACTATTTTTTGCTGATTAAAGAAATAAAAATTCTGAAAAGAAATTTCCTTATAAAAACTTATAACAAATTTTTCCCCCTAAATTTCCTTATAGACCTAGACAAATGTCTTCTGAAATGTTGCATTTTTCAAATATTTGTGAATTTAGTGGTATATGAGTTTTTTAACAGCTGTAAAGTGTAAGAAGCATTTTCGAAAGTCAAAGGAAATGACGGTTTGCTTCTACAGTTTAGCTAAGGCCATCTTATAAATATGAACCATTTTTTCAAATTGAAATAAGAAGTAACTCAATCTTACAAAATGTCATTTTCCCTGACCCAGAAATCTAACTTTAAGAAAAAATGTAAGTTTGCTTAATTTTTTTAAATTAGCATTTAATATTAAAACTTGACATAAAAATTGCCATAATTTTCGTCTTTTTGCTGTTTTAATATCTGAGCTAATTACATTTTTTAAATCGCAATCATGAAAAATAATATAAACCAATGCTATAAGTTCCCAAAACTATCATGTACTTTAATAGTCTATATTTTTAAAAAGATTTTGACGCCGTTTTTATTTTATTTTTAATAAATATATAAGTTTCTTTAGTTTTTTATTTTGTTTTCTTTCATTATTTCCTTTATTTCTTTATTTTGTATTTATTGAAAAAAATAAGTTGAAACTTTAAAATGTTCTCCACCGATAATGTATAAAAAACTATATTTTCCAGCTGGTCGGTTAAGCTTTTGTTTGCATATACTTGTTTAACTGTTTGCATATTTAATTCCTTTTATTTGAAAAAGATATTAACAATGTTTATTTCTTGCACCATTAAAAAGAAATTTGGAAGGAATTTCATATTTGAATAAAATTATGGTACGAACCAAAAAATACATGATCTGGCACTTTTTTGTTAGACTTATTTTTTCAAAAATTGTATACTCCTTTTCAAAGATCTTTATTAAAAACCGAAGTTTAATTCCGCTCTATTGTATTATTCACAACATTCTTCTAACTGCAATTCATAACACAGTAGACAATTAGACATAATGTAAAAATTACAATGAACATGACAAGTCAAAACTGTCATCTAGGTACTTGGAGTTAAAGTGAAAATTACTGACAATATTAAAACTTCCATTTTAATATTGAGTTTATTAAATTAAAAAGGAAGATATTTTTAAATTATTTCGCCTATCGCTATAATGCTTAAAGCTTCTTGTTCTTCAGAAATCAATATATTCCAATCAAGATTTTTTTCTGACTTCTTAAATCTTGTAAACAAGAAGAAATGTTTTAATGTAATAGATAAGTTTGACGTAAGGGTCATTTTCACGTTGCAGCGTATACGCAAAGAAGACTCATGACAAAACGAAGATAGTGAGTTTCTTTACGCAAACAGTAGATTTGGCTTAACCCATTATTCCCTCTCGACGGATTGTTCACCTGATTGTTCACATGATTCAAATTTGAAAAAAAGTTTAAAAGTGTAAAATTAAAAATGTAAAGCATTGAAAAAATTCTGAATTTAGGAATCAAATCCTAAACAATTTATAATTTTAACATTGAAATTTAATTTTGTTTTAAATATAAGGGTTTAATATCGTAGAATTGACAACTGTAAGCCTTCTAACTTGATTAGGCTTAAATTAATGGCCTCCAAAATCTGATAATACCCAAATATAAACATTTAGAATTCTGCATTTCAATTTTTAATTCAAAACTTTCAAAATTAAATAATTTAAATTTATCAGATTATACTTAAGGCATATTTGAAATTTAAAAAATATTAATGCTTGTATTTTTAATTTATGAACTCTATGAAAAAATTTCAGAAAATACAATTCTTGAAATTTCTGTATATAAAATTACCGAATTTGAATGTTTTAAATTGAAAATATATTAAAACCTTTCAATTTAAAATTCCTCTCCTTATTAAAAGTTTTCGATTTCAAAGGCTTTACATTAATTCCAATTTCTCCCGAGGTGTGACATCGAATAATCTGCTTATTGCAGCTTTAAATTGTTTATATCCTAAAGCTGAAAAAAATGTATTGCCGAATCATAAGTGATTTCATTTAAAACGTTTAAAATTAAATAATTTGAAATGACAGGTTATACTTGAAGAATATTCGAAATTTTACAAATACTGAGATTTTGAATTTTAATTTATAAACTAGTTGCTTTTAATAATTATTATTTTATTTTTACGCTTCTAAAAGAAAACAATTACACTGTAATTTTAATTGTTTTCATTTCAAAGTTCTCTCATTTAAAATCTTTTAATTTCAAAGGCTTTGAAGTTATAATCCAATTTTCGAAACTGAATAATTTTGAATGGAATAATTATTTAATTGCTAACATACTTCTAATTTCAAATTAAATTGTGGGATAATAAAGTATTCCCATGCGAAATAATTATGCTGAAGTTTAAACGCTTCCTTTCATATTTTGACATTGTCGACTTCTGAAAAGTTTCAAAGCAAATACTTTAGAACTATGAGCCCTAATTACTTTCCTAAGTTTTTCTTGTTGAATTTAACTAATTATTATAAAAATAAGGGGAATTTTTTTAATTTCTCCAGCTTATTTGAATACTCTACATTGTCCAAGCCAAGAAACAACCCACACATACGAGGGTGGATGAAATATAAACCGGAATTTTACAAATACTTTTCTTAGCCAATCGCAAGCACTCTCACAGTGTAGGTTCTTGTAATGCAGTGTATTAGGAGTGGGTAAAACGCTTGGTGAGTTGTTTGACTCAGTCAATTCGTCAGTACAGCTATGAGTGAGCAACAGGTTCCAGCGTCCGTTGCACAACGGGTTATAATTAAGTTTTTAACTAAAGAAGGCGTTAAACCGTGCGAAATTTTGACTCGATTGAAGGATCAGTATGGGGATGATACTCTGTCTAAAACTCAAGTGTTTGATTGGGCCAAAAAGTTTAAGAGTGGACGAGAAAGTGTGTAAAATGTGAGTCATAATCGACGTCCAAGATCAAGTGTCTCTGGCGATAACATTGGTGCAGTTCGTGACCATATTGAAAGAGACAGGCGGTTCACTATTCATGAAATCGCTTTACAGGTGGGCATTAGCTATGGAAGCGCTCAAACAATCATTAAAAATCATCTTGGTTTCAAAAAAATCTG
>NC_046664.1:110844885-110848084 GCF_010883055.1 Belonocnema kinseyi | reverse complement strand
CTATGTAGAAAAATAATCAATAGTATTTTTGTATTGTTTTATAAATAAATAAATATTAAAAAAGAATTCCGGTTAATATTTGATTCACCCTCGTATCTGTATTCAATTCAATCAAATTTAAAATTTAACGACAGTTTCATTTTTATTGAACTAAATTGTACTTAAATTTAAAACCATTCAACATCTACAATTTTAATTGAAATTTACTTAAATTCAACTAAATTTTACTTAAATTTTGAATTTAACTAAAATGTATTCACTTTTTGAAATGATCTAAATTGTATTCAATCTTTAAATTTAGTTTTACAGAATAATCTTTTAGATTGCACTACAATAAATCTTAAAGTACGAATAGAATTGATTTAAAACTTATTTACTTAGTATCTAGAAAATTTCTCTTTGAAAAGAAACCAGACGAGAAATTAATTTAATTTAACTAAACTTTATTTAATTCTTAAATTCACCTAAATTTCATTTAAATATATTTCATTTAATTTTTTAATTTATCTTAATTTCGTTTAAATTTTAAGTTTAGTTTTTTAAAATACTTTTAGAAATTTAACTAAAATTCTAAAGTACGAAAAGAATTTTTTACATTTACTTATTGACTCGAAAATTTAAAATAATAATTAATAGAATATTTTTAGGCTCTCTTTAATTTGAATTTAATGAGGTAATTCAGTGTTCATAAAATTTTTAGCGTACAGGTGCTGCCCTCATCGTACTACGAAGTCGAATTCTTGCTTTCTCATTCTTCGTAAAATATGACGGTAAAGCAGTAGAAAGATTTTTTGAGGTTAGAAAAGTTTGACATGAATGTATCGCTGAATTTTTTCAGAACTGAAGCTTGATCCCGGTTTTCGGTAGTCTTTTTTAATTATAAAAAAAATTTTCTCGAAAAACCATATTTTTAATTTTTAAATAAGTATTATAGAAAGACATTTCGAGATAAACAAGTGCTGAAAATATTTTTCTTTGACAAATATATTTTTTTAAATTGAAATAATCAAATATTTATACCAAAGAAACAACTTTTTTTAATGTTTGAAGTGTTTAAACATTATTGTTTAAATTTAAAATAACAATAATCAAAACAAAATATATTTCTGGATAAGATATTTTGGTTGAAAATGTATACAGTATTTTTTAAATCACAAAAGTTCTTCCAAAATACCGAAATGTTAATTAAAAACACGTGTTTTTGTATATTAATTTGTCGGTAAAATTTTTTGAATAATTTTAATTTTAAATTCAAACAATAATTTTTAACACTTTAAATATTAAACAAAAATTTATTATCGTATTTTTAATAAATAATTAATACTGATTAAGAAACAATTTTATTTGTGGAGTCGTATTATTTGGGAATTTTCAAATTCGTTAATATCATAAACTGTTCAGGAATTTTATTAGTTTTGGAATTGTATTTTTCGGAACAGAGATTTTTGCCGAGTCGGGAGTTTTATGTTTCGGTATATTTCAGCCATCCCCATAGAATTACAGAAAAATTGCTCTAATTATAATTTCGGCGCTCGAGCTTGCTGATTTTTTCCTTCAGTATTAATTAAAAAAATATTGTATGGAAATTTTTGATATCACAAAGTTAAAGACAATCTCATTTAAAAATTTTAAAATTCGCTGTACATCCTTCTTCTTGGATCTTGGAGATTTTTTTCTAATCTATTTCTGTCACTGGTAGGCTTTTTTGACATCTAGGTAAGTAAAAAAGGTAAACTTCAGAAAATTTAAAAACTAATTTAGGAACTATTTATACTCTTTTAAGATACTAACACAATTTACACAACACTAATTCTAAAATTTGCAAATTCTTAGGCCTTCAGTTTAAGAACTTGAATGTTAACGTTAAAATTGCTTCATTTTCAGAATACAGCCTTATTGTTTGAATTTTCAGAATTTTTGTTATAAGTTATAGGTTAGGTCAAAAATAACATTCTGGGATTCGAAATTTTTACAACGCGAAAAAGTTTTAATTTAAAATTTAAAAATGTGTAAATACACCATTTTCCATGTTCATTCGCAATCCAGCGAGTCATTTTCTTTCGATTCCTTTGAAAGTCGATCCTTTGCTTTCAGTTTTCTTTTCAAAATATACCTTGAATTCAATGCATTTCAAATTAAATGTTTGCAGCTGCATTTAGATTGAATTATACAAAGGTTTTTTGTTTTAAATATAAATTAATTAAAACATTTTACTTGTTTTTCACAATTGTAATTTATAACTTCTAAAATGGAATAATTGTAGCTCAAACATGAAAAAGTATAGACTAATTTCAAATTTAAAGAGGTTATATCGCATATATTGAACTATTAAAACCTCTGACCTCTTTTAAGGTTTTTAAAACTCCTTAAAAAACTTTCTTTAACAATTTTGGTTTTGATTTCTTAATAAAAGAATAAGTGCTATTTAGTCTCCAGAACAGTAATTTCAAAAATATTTAAAGCCTTAATAGTTGGGACATTTTAAATTTGTAGTCTTCAGTACATTGAAGAATTTCAAATTTAAAGCTATTTAAATATGTCATCTGAATTTTTGAATGGAAAGTGTTTGATAATTTTAAATTGAAACCTCTCAAATAATTTAGTTACAAATTGAGGCTTCCGTTTCCGGTACCGATCGCGAAAGAACTCTTTTTGTCAAGTGGTGTATTTTTGGCTTTGGTGGAGGAAATAAGGGTGAGTGGATGCAGAAAAGGCAGAAAGTGCGGAGATCGAATGTAAAGGAAGAAGGGTGAGTGAAGGCAAAGGTGTGAAGGGTGCAAGTGAGTGGTTTGAAGTGAAAATTTGGAGCGTGTGAAGTTTTTGAGGTTAGGAGTGAAAAAATAGTTGCTTGGTCAGGGGGACAAGAGGTAGGAAATAAAGGCGGGAAACGTCACAGAGCTTTGGGTAAGGTAGGATGCCGACGACGCGAAGTCCACAAACTGGCGCCAAAGGGCAACAGTTACTGGACGATCGCACAGAGCAGAAAACCGTAGTGGCTGCAACAGATGACGTTGCTGAAAGCATTGAAAGTGGGGGGATGGGTGACGTTGATCGCAGTGACAGCAGCGGTGATGAAAGTGCCGAGAAGTCGACCCGAGTGGGGAGGGTAGCGGATTCAGGTACGGGCAAGCAACGGGGAAGGCCCTAAAATTTACAGCGCCTTAACAAGCTAGGCAACGCGGGTTCGAACAGAAGTCTG
>NC_046664.1:110838070-110844785 GCF_010883055.1 Belonocnema kinseyi | reverse complement strand
AAAATAAATTACGTTTGGAAGATGAACGGACAAAAAGTGGAAATTGTGGAGGAGTTCTGTTACCTAGGTTTTTGGTTTGAGGCAGAAGGAGGAAACGAACTGCATGTGAGGAAAAGAATTGAATGTGCGAGTAAAGTAATGGGCCAAGTATGGGGTATAGGAAAGAGAAGATTCAAGAACGATTGGAGAATGAGGGTCTGGTTGTTTGATGCGTTGGTGTGGGCGCTGTTGTGTTATGGTGTGGAGATCTGGGGATGGAAGGAACATAGGAAAGTAGAGAGTATGCATGAGCGATTCCTGAGGTGGGTAATGGGGGTTAGCTGGAGTTGCCCAGGATATATGTTAAAAGAAGAGTTAGCAAGAGAAAATATGGTTACTAGACAAATTAAGAGAGTATGGAGGTTTGAAGAGAAGCTAAAAAGGGGAGAGGGAAGTAAAATTGCGCAAGCATGTTTCGGTGAAATTCGGAACAATGAAGCGAGAGGTAATGTGGGAAATTCAAAATGGGAGGTAGAAAGGAGAAAAATGAGAAGGGTATGTAATATTCGAGAAGGGGTTATGGAGTGGCAGGACATAGAGTTAGAGCTATTGGTTAAACAATGAGAAGAGAGATGGACAAAGATTATAGATTCGAGGTACAATAGATGGTATATGATGATCAAAGGGTTGACGGAGCCAGAATATCTGCAAAAAATAAAAAAGGAAGAAAAATGGAGTAGGGTTGGACGGTTCAGAATGGGAGAAGGAGTGAGAGCATGCAGATAATGGATGAATGAAGAGGAGAATTTATGCAGAGTATGTGGATACGAAATGGAGTCATGGGCACATGTATTAGAGAGATGTACAGGAGAGGAAGAGGGACAGTTGAGGGTGGATAAGTGTGTAAGATGGATCTTGGATGGTAGTGAACAGGGAGTGATGTGGATGAAGAAATTGGATGAAGTAAGGGAAAGAATGGGAGTAGGGCAGAGCCAAACGGGTGATCCTGAAAAGGGACAGTAAAAGACGAAAATTGTTTTCAAAATCGTGGATAATGCATTTTTTTATGGTAAGAGGAAACGGAAGCCCTGGAAGCTCGCTCATTTTAGGAATTAATATCACTACTCTTACTATTGTTTATCCTACGTAATGTGAAAGAGTAGAGTATAAGGAGTAGTTAAGTTAGACTAAGGATGGAATTGTAAATATATGTACAGGGAGCGGAGGCCCTCAAACCCGTAAAAGGGAGAGATTAAATACATACATTTAGTTACAAATTAAAATCGTACAACTTCAAGTTTGATTTATTTTTTGATCATTTGTCACCCTCCCCCTCACAAATTTTTATTTTTTTGTAAGAAAATAACGCCTGATTTTTGTAAAAATTAACAAATATATATTAAACCTTCACTCAAGGTCATTTTTGTTCAAAAAGCTGGTTCCTGAATAAATTAACTCTTATTGTTTCCGATTTCGTTCTGTCACTCAGGGATTGTGTTTTTCATAGAAAACATCGAAATGTGGTTTTTTCGCGTTTATAAAATTATAATTGACGGTCATTCGGGATAATTTTCTGTGAAAAATAATGATTTACAAAGAATATTTGTCAAACAATAGAATGGGTTTCCTCGCCCGAGATACAAACGTAAATTGCACTGTAGTAAAAACAACTGGAAAAATTTAGACGAAAGCCAAATTTGCTAAAGAAAACAAACCTTTGTCGACCTATAAATACTAATTTTATTCTTTGAAAGATTTTTCAAAAATCTCTTCGAAACACTTTTATTGCAACAATTTAATTGAAGAAAAATATTTGTTATAAAAATAAAAATAGTACAATTTTTACATAAAATTCTTAAAATAAAAAATCTGTGTGTCAAAGCACAATCCAATTCGACTATTCTTTCGAAAGTTATCCGATATACATACAGCCACAAATACAATAACAACGACGACGTAGACGCCAGAGAGACAGACAGATACCGATGTGAAAACTTGTTTTTCTGATTCAAGGAGCCTCAAAACGTCGAAATTTCATGAAATTCGCGAAAGTCATTTTTCGCATAAAATTCTTCTCATTATGGATGAGAATGTGATAAAATAATCATGGGGCCTTGAAAAAGTAGCGTTTTTCGCCTCTTCACTTTTTTCCATATCAAGCTTTTTTTGCTTTAAATGTCCATTTTCGTTTGGTTTTTTGGATTTTGAAAATCGTTTAACCTTGGTAAGTTTGATTTTATCAAAAAAAAGTTGTCAGGATAAAAGGTTCATATTTTTTTGTACCATAAATGGCTGTGGATAGAATTTTCAAATTTTGTAAAAAAGTGGTCTTAAAAATTTTGAAAAAGCTTCAACTTTTTGGATTTTTATCAAAAATGGCTGTTTAACGAACTCGATCTTCCTTTTTGGTTCCTCAAACAGTGTGTCAAAGCCCAATCCAATCGGACCAGTCTTTCGAAAGTCATCCGGTATACAGACAACAACAACAACGACGACGCCGGATAGACAAACAGACGACGACGTAAAATTTGTTTTTCTGACTCAAGGGGCCTCAAAATGTCGATATTTGATAATATCCGATGAAGTTATTTTTCATAAAAAAAACTAATACCTTCTAATTTTGGATGAGAATGTAAAAATTATCAACAACATTTGTAGAAAATATTTCAAAGAATAAAATGATTGCCCGGTAAGTTACAACCGAAAAATTAGAATTTCAAAAAAATGAAAGTTGTTCTAAATATTGAGCTAGACTCGCGACCAGGAAAAATCGTCACACACGCAATTCAGAGTGACAAATTTAAACTTAGAATGTTACGATTATAATTGTTTTATTTTTTTTATTTGTATTTCGAAGGTAAAATTATTTCATGTTGATTCTCAAAGAACAGTTAAATAAGCATTAATTTAGAAAAAAAATCAAATAAGCTGGAGGTTTCTGAATGTTTTAAAGAAAAGAACAAAATTTGGAACTTCTCAAGAATTTTGAAATTTTAGGAAAACAATGAAAAGTTCTAGGTAGATTTAAAATGATTTTTTATTTCTAAAAAGTACAGAACTCAAAGAGATTGTTCAAAATATTGCTAAACACTTCAAAAGATTTACAATATTAGAAAAAATCTGGAAGCTCTTAAAACAATTTTATGTGTAGGATTTTACAAAAATGTTAGGAAAAATGGGAATCAGTCTAAAAGACATTTAAAAGTTCCGAAAAATTTTGAAAATAATTTTAAAAGATTTGAAATAATTTAAAAGAGAATAGATGCTTTTGATGATTTTGAAATATTTTGAAATGTTGACTTTTTATTTTGAATAAAGACAAAATTTTAAGAGGAGATATAAAAATATGGGACCACTGAAAAATTCCGAAAGGGATGAATGAAAAATTCCAAAAAATGAAATCTCCGGCATCTGAATAATAATTTTATAAAAATTGTATTAAAAATACATTAAAAACACGTGCGCTTTGAAAGAAAAAAAAGTTCTGCCTAAATTTTCTTCGTACCTACATAAAAACATTTTTGAACAAACTTTGTAGGATTGAATTCAAAAACGATTTGTATCAACATTCATTTTTATTATTTTTTTTATTAATAAAAAATTCGATTTTTCAGAACTTTTTTATATTTTTTTAAAATACTATGCACATTTTCAAACAAATTTTTTCATCCAGAAACATACATTCGGTTATTGTATTTTTAATAAATAAATAATATTTAATAAACAATTTTTTTAATTGTTTAAATTCAGGAATTTTCCAGTGCGGTTATTTTACAATTCAGCCATTTTCTTTTGGGATTTTTAAAATTCGGTAATATCTTGTTGTCCGGAATTTTATTTATTTTATTTTTCGTGAATTTTCCAATTCAACTTTTATATTTCGGGGCTTTTATAATTTCGGGAATTTTATTATTTGGTTATTTTTCAATTTCCGAATTTAACAGTGTCGGGAATTTTATTTTTCGGGATTTTTCAGTCGCTTTTTCCGAAAATTAAAATTCCCACATTACTGTAAAAATTCCAAAATTATAACATTGTCGAAATATAAAAGTCCCGAATTGGAAAATTCTGGACAATTTACAATCTTACCGAATTTGAAAATTGCCGACAGAAAATCTTCGAATTATACAATATCCGAGCTAGACAACTCTCTAATTTGAACAATTAAAAAATAGTTTGTTAAAAAATTTTTTTTAATAGAATAATAAAATATTTTTACAAAAGAAAAAACTCTTTTAATGTTTAAAGTTTCTAAAAATTATTGTTTGAATCTAAGATAACAATAATTGAACGAATGTATTTTTGTATAAAAAAAATTAGTTAAAGATGTGCAGTGTATTTTTGTACATTATAGAAAACGCTCACAAAAATAAAATTATTATTTAAAAAAATAAAAATAAAAGTCGCGTTAAATCAGCCTGCATTGAATCCTCCAAAGTTTGTTTTATTTGAAGCTCACGTGCTTAAAATTTATGTTTGTATCACATTTTTATAAAATTATTGTTATTTTAAATGAAAAAAAAAAATTAAAAAAAATTAAAGATTAAACAAAACTTCTATAATAAAAATATTTGATTGTTGTATTTTTAATAAATAAATAATATTGCTCACAAAACTGTTTTCTCAATTGCTGCAATTCGGGAATTTTCTAGTTTGTATATTTTATCATTAGACAGCATTCGGCCTGGAGTCTTATTATTCGTGAATTTTCAAATTCGATAATGTTGTAAACTGTCCAGAATGTCATTATTCTAGAATTTTTAAATTCGGGATTTTCAGGTTTCAGCATTTTATTATTTCAGGAAGTTTACAGTGTCGAAAATATTTCAAACTTTCAAAAAGATTGATAAAATTGTAAAAAAATTTGGAAGATTTTTAGGCAATTTTTTTGCAGAATTTTACATAAATTTGACGATAAAATGAGAATCATTATAAATATATTTAAAACTCCTGAAAAACTTAAATAATAATATGAATTATATATATTTCGAGTAAGCTGTAACAATTATAATAATTTAAAGTTTATTTTAAAATATATTTTATGGAACATGATATTTTTAATGAATGTACCAGTGAAATTCTGTTCGTATAATTTTGTTTGCCAATGCGAAACGTAATCTGGCTTGGAACTGTCGTCTTAACATATAAAAACCGAAAGAACAATTTTCCTATCACTTGGAATTATAATTATATTTTCATAAAAATGTTAGAATATATAATAATTAAGAAATTGGAAAATACATACGTGAACTTGATTAGACGAATAGTCTTTAAAAATCTGTAGAAATTGCAGATCACAAAAATAAAAATAAAAACTAAATAATATTAAAGAACTATATATAGACAATATATAGAATGAAAATTATAATTCATAATTTTAGAATTAGTGGAAAATATATGAAACCGTGATATAAATTACTCATCGACTTATATTTGTGGTATTTTTTAAAATAACCAAGTTTTGCAAAGTTATAAATGTTAAAATGTTTTAATTGTGAATTTACTTTCAATCCAAATGGTTCTTGTCCGAGCTAAGTAACCATTAGTTCGCCTAGAGGGGCATACTGAGAGTTGCTTACAGCGCTCCAAGTAGCTGTTGGTAAAATATATCGATGAGACTTCGTGGATGCTATCTACGGGTGGCGGTGTATAGAGGGGAAGTGACTTTTTTCGCTGGACGCGTCATCTATATTTATGCCGGGCAACTAAGCACGCACCACATCTACGTTTATAATATCTTTTCCCGGACCCACCCCGAACGCTGACGTGCTAGGAGGACGCGGTTGCCATAGAAACGGTGAAAAGTTGAAGAGTGCAGCACCTCGATATAGTCGAAAATGTAGTCAGATATACAGGGTGGGCACGCTGGGGCTTACATACATGGCGATCTGAATGCTACCCGAATTGCACAACAGCAGGGGAGAAGCCATTATACAGGGATATTTTCATATTTCGCGCCTTTAAAATTGCATTCGGATCGGACATTCGGCCAAGTCCGTGCATCTTCGGATCAAGTTTATCATAGTTTCCATGGTTTCGTTCGATACTTCAAATGGATACAAGTATCAAAACAACATAGGTCATGTTACATAGTAATTACAAATAATAAAAGTGTTTAATTAATAATGAAGTGAGACATGTGACCTGAGAAGTAAACGTCAGTCTTCTTCTGTGCCAATAATATTATGGAATGGCTGCTGACTGACAAATACTATAAAATGGTAATAATATTCTGCGATTTTAGTGGGCGAAGAGTGAATTGTGTTTAACGTTTATTTGCGACATAAAAAAGGCATGTTATAAATAGACAGGATATGTTTTAAATAAAGTGAATAAAAAATTACATGCGAAAACTTTCAATTGACATTACCTACAATTTCTTACAGCGATTTGGGTGAAAAGGTGAATCCGAACATAGCCTCGAAATAATGACAGATCGGCCCGGCATTTTTATTATACTTTCGATTGATTATTCTTTACCAAAGAAATGTTTTGTGGTTTTGTATATTTATTACTGGCAGTCTCGGCAGTAATAATTTAAACAATAATTACTTAATAATTATTTAACAATGCTGACTTATTCATAATTTTAATAAGTAACACTTTATCCCTGAAATTAATAACTGATTTCCATTTTTTTTTTTCACAGATCGATCATAGATGAAATACACATCAGAAAATTCAGATGGATTTTGTGCATTTCAGCTGGTTCATTTCAATGAACATTATTGGAAAA
>NC_046664.1:110829520-110837970 GCF_010883055.1 Belonocnema kinseyi | reverse complement strand
TAAAGCCACCGAACGCGTCCTCGGGTTGCGAATAAAGGGTCCCTGTACCAAGGGTTTCTGCGGAATATGGTTACAAAAATAAATAGGCAGTCGCGGACAGTTGTGTGAAACCCGTGCCGAAAGCTGAATGGCACCTGGGTGAGGTGTCTAGAACGGTGAATGTGGGATACCGGGCGACCTCTCAGAGTACGCAGCCTTATCCTTGCATGCGGGGCTCTACAAGGACGGACGAACCCCTTTCCCTAGCTTCTCGGAACAACAATGACAACACCAAACATAGTTGTAGTAAATGCGGTTCAAAACAACAAAACGCGCAGGGCTCCCGACAATGGGTCGGCCAACAATGCCGACCAATCTAGAGCTGGGGGAGCCAATGAAAATGGATTCAATGCGATGGATCCAACCTCTGGGCTATCAATTATTGTGTCTATAATGCAGCGAGAGCTTTGGCCGATGCGAACCGTAAAACAAAACCAACGGTTGATAATAAGACCAAAAGACGAATGCAACCACTTGCCATAAAGATAGGCTAAGGAAGACAGTACGCGTTCCGCATTCAGTGTTTGACTGACTGCATCACATCTGGCAGGAATTTTACTGCCAAGGTTCGAAAGTTCGCACGCGAACACCGGACCCGTTATCACACACTTAACAAGTCAAAGCTGCTGACCATCAGGCAGCATATTGTTGAGAGAATACGGATACTATCTGATGCTAAGAGAAGTCTAGAGCGGAGGGAAAGGAGGGTCTGATAAAATGAACTGTTTCTCTCTGACCCATCTCGACTCTTCCAAGACCCTCCAGTTACTGTCGAACACCCACCCAAACCAGAGGAGGTCGAAGTATTTTGGAGAGAAGTCTACGAAGTGCAGCATAGACTGGACGAAGATGCAGAAAATATTATTAGCTTCAAGGAGTTATGTGTTGCCCTCATAACACCTGATAAAGAATGCCCACCCATCACTACCGAGGAGGTGAAAAAAGTATTAAGAGGGATGAAGAACTATTCCGCACCGGGACCAGATTGTTCTACCAGCGTGACCTATCGATGGCCTGGATTGATTATCGGAAAGCTTTTGATTCTACCTCCCATTGACTTATCAACTGTCTTTTGGAGATTTTAAAGGTTCATCCGCAAATAGTTAGGTGCATAGAGAGATTAATGCCGCTTTGGAATACCAGATTTACTATCTCATCTGGAAAAAATCGTATGACAACTAACAAGGTCACCTTTCAGAGAGGTGTCTTTCAGGGCGACACCATGAGCCCACTCCTCTTTTGCCTGACATGATTGGCACTATCTCTAACACTTCGCCATTCCGACGGGTACTTGTGCGGCAAACCTGCAGATCGAAAGTACAAGGTCACTCATGTATTTTACATGGACGATCTTAAGATCTATGCTAAAAACAAAGAGCAACTACATCTAGCTCTAGGGATTGTCGAACGATATACTAAGGAAATTGGAATGGAATTTGGGTTAGACAAATGCGCCAAGGTTTATTTGAAGCGAGGAAAACTGAATGGCATCCCTGAAGATCCTGAGCTCGTTGATAGAAGCGCTATACGACACCTTTGCGCTAGAGAGACTTATGCATACCTGGGCGTGCCACAGAGCCGCATTTAGGATATGACATCTATAAAGGATAATCTCCGAAGTAGATACAACAGTCTCATCCGACAGATTTGATCTTCCGAACTGTCGGCGAGGAACAAAGTATCTGCAACGAACATGCTTGCCGTCCCGGTACTACTCTATTCATTTGGAGTAGTTCCATGGACGAAGAACGAGCTCAGATCCCTTGATATCGGGACAAGAAAGGTTAAGCACATGAACAAAAGCATGCATCTTAAGTCTTCCGTTCCGCGACTGTACATCTCACGCCGTCAAAGTGGTCGCGGAATTTTCAGTCTTGAATGTCTTCACAACAGGATTATTCTGGGTACAGCACAAAGAGTTGCAAATGGAAGAGACCCTCTTCTTAAAATGGTCACGAATCACGAAGAAGTGGGAAACACTCGGACTTGACTTCAGTATTAGGGTTGAGCAAAATGCATCCAATCTTATCTATCTCGAGTACTCACTCCTGAAAGCCCGGATCAAGAAAGCACAAGAGAAAAACTTTCGTGAACAGCTCCTCGATAAGAAGATGCACGGTATCTTCCACAGAAATGTGAAGGATCAGTCAATGTCTTGTGTCAATGTTTGAGCCAAGACATTCCTGATGATAGGTGCAGGGCGTGCCATGCACACCCCGAGCATTTAGCTGACATACTATCTAGTTGTCCAACTCACGCGTGAACGACCTACATTCAAAGGCACAATGCAGCACTAAGAGTGCTTTATTACCATCTCTGTCACTCTTACGGCATTAACCTTAATATCGCTCTTCGAAATGCTCCTAGGGAAATGGAGTCAATTGTCGAGAATGGGAAGTGCCGCATATACTGGAACTTTATATTCTCGACAATTGTTTCTGTTGCTCTTTCGAGGCCTGACATGGTTCTTCTCGACTTCGAGAAGCGAACCATGTTCGTTATCGAATTTTCGGCACCAGCTGACAAAAACATCATAACCGAGGAGAATGAAAAGAAAGAGAGGTATCGAGAACTTATAAGGGTGTTGCAACGATTGTGTCCAAATTATTCTGTTAAACTAATCGGCCTTATCATCGGCGCTCTAGGAGGTGCCAAGCTTTCACTTGCTAATGGCCTAAAAAGCAACCCTGCGTGTCGGCAATATGCTAAAACACTTGCGGGAAAAATGCAGAAGGCGGTAGTCCTTGGGTCGCTCCGTGTTCTTAGGATGCACGAGGCTTTTTCTGGATCGTCGTATTGATTCCTTTACAGACCGTAACCACCTATTTCACGGTCGTGAGACGTGGTTGTGGCTGAAATTTTACAGTGGTTTCGCTGGGAGCGGGTGCAATTTTCCAGACTAGCACCCGCTCCCGGCGAAATCCTGTGGTTATCCTTATGACAAATTTTTAATTATATATATATACTGGATACGTGATAGCTTGAGGCAAATTGAAAGAGGGTTTTGACATTTAGCGCCCTGCATGGTCATCCAGAGTAGTAAGTGAAACGAGCGCGAAATTCGAAATGTGTAGTTTATGAGAAACAAGAGAAGAAGCATATTTTATTAGAAAATTCATTAGCAGAACATAAATAAAATAAAAAAATAAGTATATTCTTGTACCATCTGTACAGTATATACGTATAGTCTATAAGAATTAATGAAATTTATGAAAAATGTCTGGACAAAAGTAATCAAATGAATGGAAAGAATTATGGTGTGACTATTATTTCATTAAAAATCTAACAATTTAAAAAAATTCTTTTTCGGTAAAAATTCGTCTTAGGCGGTAGGTTATTAATCTTCTTGATGATTAATTCTTCTTTTTTATTCAAAATGCATTTCGTCGGTTAAAAATTTAAATATGAGGTTGACAACTTTTTAAAAATTTTAAATTTTTGTTGAAATTTCATGTATTTTGTGAAACATCTGGTTTCTTTTTGGTTGAAAATTAATGTCCTTAATGAAAATTGAATAACTTTAAATCAATATTTGTATGTTCTACATAAAATTTTATTTTTTTCGGTAGACATTTATTGTAGGTTAGATTTATAGTAGATGGAGAATTTTTTTAGAAATTCAAATATTTGGTTGGCGTTTTATGTATTTTGTGAAAAATCTTTGTTTCTTGGTGCAAAAAATTAATCTCTTGGGTGGAAAATAAGTTTTTTACATAAAAATTCATTTTCTTAACCGAAAATTCATTTTTCGAACTGAAAATGTAACTTTTCCCATTTTTTATTGAAAAAAATTATTTTGTATAGTAATTTTTTAATTTAATTTAATTTTAAATTTAATAAAAAATTTTCATGTAATTTGTCACGACTAAATATTTTGATAATAACTTCTTCTAGGTTAAAAATTTATTTTACTCCTATATTCACTATTCTAAGGTTTTGAGAAGTATTCATTGATTTAAAATTCTTACGATATAGAGGTGATTTGCAGAAGATGTGGGTGAAATATAAAAAGAATCAAATCACATTAATATTTTTGTATATTTATTACTCTTCTGACATACAATGTCCGAAATAAAATAAACATACATTGTATATACATAATAAAATGAAATAAAATTCATACGAACATTGAAGTAATTTTATTAGTTCTGTTACAATTTGCAGAAAGCATACGGATATATTGAGCCTATGGCCTGAGACAAAAATGTATATACAATTTCTGAGCATTATATTTCAAGTCCATCATTATAACGGATTGGATTAAAATGCAATTTACTCGTTCAAAACTGAACAACTTTATTAGGAACTTTTCCTTTTTGTTTATAACTTGCAGGGTTTTGTAGAAAATTGACTAATGGTTTACCATTTTTATTTCCCTGCTGAAATTTCAACTGATATTTGTTTTTTTATTGAAATTTAAATACTGTCTATTCTAATTTTTATTTTCCCTTTGAAAATTCATCTCTTTTTAATAAAATTTTCATGTTTGTTGGATTTAAATGCAATTTACTGGTTCAAAAATGAACAATCTTATTAAAAACTAATCCTGTTCGTTTCAAACATGGAGGCTTTTATAGAAAATTGACGAATGGTTTAAAATTTATATTTCCCTGCTGAAAGTTCAACTGAAATGTTTTTTTTATTGAAATTTAAGTACTTTGTATTCTAATTTTTATTTTACCTTTCAAAACTCATCTCTTTTTAGTATAAATTTTATGTTTATTGGATTAAAATGCAATTTTAATCCAACAATAAGTTCTTAATAAAATTGTTCACTTTTGAACCAGTAAATTGCATTTTAATCCAACAAACATGAAATATATACTAAAAAGAGATAAATTGTGAAAGGAAAAATTATGATTAGAATAAAAAGTATTTAAATTTCAATAACAAAAACAAAATTCAATTGAAATTTCAGCAGGGAAATAAACATTTTGAACCATTAGTCAATTTTCTATAAAGGCCTGCAAGTTTTAAACGAAAAGGAAAAGTTCTTAATAAAATTGCTCACTTTTGAACCAGTAAATTGCATTTTAATCCAATCCGTTATAGTGATGGACTTGAAATACAATGCTCACAAATTGTATATACATTATTGTATTACGCCAAAGGTTCAATATATCCGTATACTTTTTGCACATTGTAACTGAACTAATAAAATTATTTCAATATTCGTATGAATTTTATTTCATTTTACTATGTATGTATAATGCATGTTTATTTTATTTCATACATTGTATGTCAGAAGAGTAATCAATGTACTAAAATATTAATGTGAATTGATTCTTATTATATTTCACCCACCTCTTCTGCAAATTACCTCTATATCGTAACAATTTTAAATCAATGAATACTTCTCAAAAACTTAGAATAGTGAATATAGGAGTAAAATAAATTTTTAACTAAGAAAAAGTTAATATCAAAATATTTAGTCGTGACAAATTACATGAAAAAAATTTAATTCAATTAAAAATTTAATTAAATAAAAAAATTACTATGAAAAAAAGTGTTTGTTATAAAAATTGGAATAGTTAGATTTTCGGTTCTAAAAATGAATTTTCGGTTAAGAAAATGAATTTTCGTACAAAAACTTATTTTCCGCCGACGAGATTAATTTTTCGCACCTAGAAACAAAGATTTTTCACAAAGTACGTGAAATTTTAACCAAGTATTTGAATTTTTAAAGAAATTCTCCATCCACTATAAACCTAACCTACAATAAATGTGCATAAAAAAATAGAATTTTATGCAGAACATATAAATATCGATTTAAAGTTGTTCAATTTTCATTAAGCACATTAATTTTCAACCAAAAAGAAACCAGATGTTTCACAAAGTAGATGAAATTTCAACAAAAATTTTGAATTTTTGAAAGGAATTGTCAACCTCATATGCAAATTATTAATCGAAGAAATAAATTCTATATAAAAAAGAAGAATTGGTCATCAAGAAGTTTAGCATTCTACCGCCTGAGACGGATTTTCAACCATAAAGAATAATTTTTTTGAAATTGTTACATTTTCAACGAAATAATAGTCCCGCCATAATTATATCCATTCATTTGATTCCTTTCATTCAGGCATTTTTTTATAAATTTCGTTCATTCTTATATACTATGTGTATATACTGTACAGATGGCAAAAGAATATACTTTTTTTTCATTTTCTTTATATTCTTCCAATCAATATTTTAATAAGATATACTCCTTCTTTTGTTTCTCATAAACTGCACATTTCGAATTTCGCAGCCGTTTCACGTACTTCTCCGGATGACCATGGAGGGCGTTAAATGTAAAATCGTCTTTCAATTTGCCTCAAACCAAAGATTAGGTCCAAGATACGGCATGGGTCAGAGGTGGGGACGGCCAATATATACAGGGTGGACACGCTGGGGCTTACATACATGGCGAACTCGATGATACCAGAAATGCACAAGAGCAGGGAAGAAGCCATTGTACAGGGGTATTTTCATATTTCGCGCCTTTCAAGTTGCGTTCGGATCGACCATTCGGTCAAGCCCGTGCATCTTCGCATCAACAGTGAGACCTGTGAGACAGTGACACCTGTGTACTGAGAAGTAAACGTCAATTATTTTCCGTGTCAATAACATTATGGAATGTCTGCTGAGTGATAAATAGTATAAAATAGTAATAATATCCTGCGATCCCAATGGGCGATGAGTGAATTGTGTTTAACGCTTATTTGCGGCAAAAAAGGTATGTTATGAATATATAGAATACGTATTAAGTAAAGTAAATAAAATATTACATGCGTAAACTTTAAATTGACATTACCTACATTTACTTACAGCGATTAGGACAAACACGTGAATCCGAACATAACCTCGAAATAATGACAGATCGGCCCGGCTTATTTAGTATACTTTCGATTGTTTATTATTTGCCAAAGAAATGTTTTGTGGTTTTGTATGTTTATTACTGATACTGCCGACAGTAATAATTTAAACAATAATTACATAATAAAAATTTAACAAACATGACTTATTAATGATTTTAATAAGTAACACATTATTCCTGAAATTAATAACTGATTTCCATTGTTTTTTTTTTCACAGATCGATCATAGATGAAATACGAGTACACATTAGGAAATGCAGATGGATTTTGTGCATTCCAGCTGGTTCATTTCAATGAACACCATTAAAAAATCATTACCTCTAGACCTTATCTCAAGACTGGGGAATGAGCAGCCTAAAATTAATTCTAATTCAATCTGATGGTATAGGTGTATCAAAAAAATATCTCGAGGTAATTTGTCTTGTCTGAATTTTAATTAATAAAATATTTAGGGATTTTTTTGTATTTTACAAAATGTTTTCTCTAGATCTCATCCTAAAATTTTGTTTGATCAACCAATAAAATAAATTAGAGACTCGTTGGTGATAGAATTGTATCAGAAATAAATCTAGACGAGATATTTTAGGCCAGAAATGTTATTCCAATTTTTTTGAAATTATTCAATTTTCGAAAAATGCTATCTCTGGATCTGATTTCCAAACTGGTTTTCAATCGGCCTCGAAAATTAATTCTAATTCATTTTTATGGTATAGCTTTGTTAAAAAGATATCTTGAAGAAATTGAACATGCCTGAATTTAATTTAATAAAATATTTAGGGATTTTTTTGTATTTTATAAAATGTTTTCTCTAGATCTCATCCTAAAATTTTGTTTGATCAACCAATAAAATAAATTAGAGACTCGTTGGTGGTAGAATTGTATCCGAAATAAATCTAGACAAAATATTTTAGGCCAGAAATGTTATTCCAATTTTTTTTGCAATTATTCTATTTTCGAGAAATGCTATCTCTGGATCTGATTTCCAAACTGGTATTTAATCAGCATCAAAAATTAATTCTAATTCATTTTGATGGTATAGCTTTGTTAAAAAGAAATCTTGAAGAAATTTAACTTGCCTAAATTTAAATTAATGAGATATTTAGGGATTTTTTTTTGTATTTCAGAAAATGCTTTTTGGACCTCATTCTAAAATTTGGTTTGATCAAGCAGTAAAATAAATTAGAGACTCGTTCGTGATAGAATTGTATTAGAAATAAATTTAGACAAGATATTTTAGGCTAGAATTGTTATTCCATTTTTTTAGAAATGATTCTATTTTCGAAATTGCTATCTCTGGATCTTATTTCCAAACTGGCATTCAGTTAGCCTCGAAAATTAATTCTAATTCATTTTGATGGCATAGGTTTATCAAAAAGATATATCAAAGAAATTTAGCTTGCTTAAATTTAAATTAATAAAATATTTAGGGATTTTTTTTGTATTTCAGAAAATGCTTTCTCTTCTTTATTCATAATGTGTCCCCTAAGGGTTTACATGACTTCCATTCCTTACAATCTTTCCGTTTACATCTATATATTTTTTACAATCTTATCCT
>NC_046664.1:110827921-110829420 GCF_010883055.1 Belonocnema kinseyi | reverse complement strand
GGGGGGGGGGATGTTTGAAAAATTGGAAGCTCTCATTAAAGGCTTTAGAGAGGAAACAAGAAAGAGATTGTATGAAATGAATAGGGATATGAATAAGCAGGGAACCGATGTAAGGGGGGAAGTGAAAAGGGTTAGAGAAAAATGGGAAGAATGGGATAAACGTTGGAAGGAGGAGAAAGACAAGGTTTGGGGTAAGCTAGAGAGCATTGAGAATAGACAAAGAGAGGTTGACGAACAGAGATCTAGAGAAATAAAACAGTTGGAAGAGCGGGTATCCAGTCTAGAAATTAGGAATGAGCATATGGGGGAAAAAACAGAAAATGAGGAAATAGTTCAAGGGAATGAAAAGAACGTCCGAAGTGAGAATGAAAGATTGAAGAAAAGACTCAGTGAGATCGAAAGAAGATTAGAAAGGGAAGAAATGGCAAAGAGGAAAAATAACATAGTAGTCAAGAGATTAAAAGTGGAGAGTGAAACAGGAGAAGTGGAAATAAGAAATCTTTTTCGAGATATTAGAGTGCAGGTAAAGGTAGAAGGAGTCAAGAGAATAGGAGGGACAAAGGAAGGAAATGAAGGAATGTTTCTAGTAAAAGTGGGGAGTGAGGAGGAGAAAAAGAAAATTATGGAGAGAAAAAAATTATTGAGAGGAAGAAGGGAAAGAATTGAAGAAGATCTGACATGGAGGGAGAGTAAGGTGTAACAGGAGTGTAACAGAAGGAAAAAAGAACATGAGAAGATGCTGGAAATAAAAAGACAGAGGGGAAAGGAAGGATATAAAGCAGAGGTAGAAAAAGCGATCAAAGAAGGTAGAGTGTGGAATGTGATAAATAGGGATAGAGGAGAAAGGAAAGGCGTTAAAGAAGAAATAGAAATGGAGGAATGGATGGATTATTTTAAGGGTCTAATAGGAGGAGAGCAAACTAAGATCAAAGGGGAAAAGTGTAGGATAGTCCGAGGAGAAATGGAGGAAGGGAACGAGATAACAAGAAAAGAAGTGGATGAAGCAATAAATAGGTTAAAAAGAAACAAGGCGACGGGAGAAGATAGGATGGAGAACGAAGCGATGAAGTTTGGAGGAGAAGGGATTAGGGATGGGATGTGGAAGATCTGCAACAAGGTATGGAAAGGGGAAGGTTGGCGGGAAGAGTGGACGACGGGACTGGTGGTACCGCTTGCCAAGAAAGGGGAAGGAAAGAAGGTAGAGGAATACATAGGGATCACTCTCATGTCAGTCGGCTATAAAATATATGCAGAAATCTTAAGAAATAGGTTGGAGAGTCAGGTAGAACAAAAAGAAAGTATCCCACATAATCAGACGGGCTTTAGAAAAGGAATGGGAACTATAGACAACATCAAGGTACTTAACTATTTAGTTAACAGAAATTTGGGGAGAAAGAAAGGGAAACTAGTCGCTTTGTTCGTAGATTTCAAAGCAGCGTTTGACTCAGTGAATAGAAAAGTACTATGGCAGGCAATGAAAGAGAGGGGTGTAGAGGAAA
>NC_046664.1:110825325-110827821 GCF_010883055.1 Belonocnema kinseyi | reverse complement strand
TTTCATTCTCCCTCATTCGCTCCCCTAGCACCCTCTAACTCCTTCATCCATTCTTCTCCTAATCCATCTTCGCCTAGAATCTTAACCACATTTTCTTGCCAGAGAAAATGCTTTGTCTGGACCTCAATTTAAAATTTGGTTTTAGCAACCAATAAAATAAATTAGAGGCTCGTTGGCGATCAGATTGTATCGGAAATAAATCTAGACAAGATATTTTAGGACAGAATTGTTATTCCATTTTTTTTTTAGAAATTATTCTATTTTCGAAATTGCTATCTCTGGATCTTATTTCCAAACTGGCATTTAGTTAGCCTCGAAAATTAATTCAAATTCATTTTGATGGTATAGGTGTACCAAAAAGATATCTCGAAGAAATTTAACTTGCCTGAATTTTGATTAATAAAATATTTAGGGGTAAAATAAATTGGAGACTTGTTAATGTAGCAGAAATAAATGCAGAAGCGATATTTTGTGCCAGAATTTTTATTCCAATTTTTTCATAAGTTTCGCTATAATTATGTATTTTATTATTTCTAAATATTAAATTCATACATTATTGGTATCTTGTCAGAAAATACAAATTTTTTAGTGTAATTGAAATTTACTCGAAATGTTATTTTAGTGTATTTTATTAAGTTATCGTTTAAGCTCAAATTATGCCGTTAGAAATGAAGACACCAATTCCGTAAATTTTATTTCAGAATCTCTAAATATTTCATTAATTTAAATTCAGGCAAATTAAATTTCTTCGAGATATCTTTTTGATAAAACTATACCATCAAAATGAATTAGAATTAATTTTCGAGGCTGATTGAATGCCAGTTTGGAAATCAGATCCAGAGATAGCATTTTTCGAAAATAGAATAAGTTATAAAAAATTTGGAATAACAATTCTAGCGTAAAATATAATGTCTACATTTATTTCTGATACAATTCTATCACCAACGAATCTCTAATTTATTTTATTGGTTGACTAAACTAAATTTTAGGATGAGGTCCTAAGAAAACATTTTCGAAAATACAAAGAAATCCCTGAATATTTTATTAATTGAAATTCAGGCAAATTAAATTTCTTCGAGATATCCTTTTGATAAAACTATACCATCAAAATGAACTAGAATTAATTTTCGAGGCTGATTGAATGCCAGTTCGGAAATCAGATCCAGAGATAGCATTTTTCGAAAATAGAATAAGTTATAAAAATATTGGAATAACATTTCTAGCCTAAAATATCTTGTCTAAATTTGTTTCTGATACAATTCCATAACTAATAAGTCTCTAGTTTATTTTTTTGGTTGAATAAACCAAATTTTAGGATGAGTTTCTGAAAAAACATTTTCTAAAATATAAAAAAATCCCTAAATATTTCATTAATTTAAATTCAGGCAAATTAAATTTTTTCGAGATGTCTTTTCGATAAAACCATACCATCAAAATTAATTAGAATTAATTTCAGGCTGATTGAATACCAGTTTGAAAATCTGATCCAGAGATAGCAATTTCGAAAAAAATGGAATAACAATTCTAGCCTAAAATATCTCGTCTAAATTTATTTCTGATACAATTCTATCACCAACGAATCTTTAATTTATTTTAATGGTTGACTAAACTAAATTTTAGGATAAGGTCCAGAGAAAACATTTGCTAAAATATAAAAAAATCCCAAAATATTTTATTAATTCAAATTCAGGCAAGTTAAATTTCTTCAAGATATCTTTTTGACAAAGCTATACCATTAAAATGAATTAGAATTAATTTTCGAGGCTGATTGAATGCCAGTTTGGAAATCAGATCGAGAGATAGCATTTTTCGAAAATAGAATCATTTATGAAAAAAATTAGAATAACAATTCTGACATAAAATATCTTCTCTAGATTTATTTCTGATACAATTCTATCACGATCGAGTCTCTAATTTATTTTATTGGTTGACTAAACCAAACTTTATGATGAGGTCCGGAGAAAAAATTTTCTAAAATACAAAAAAATCCCTAAATATTTTATTAATTAAAATTCAGGCAAGTTGCATTTTTCCGAGATATATTTTTGATAAACCTATACCACCAAAATGAATTAAAAAGAATTTTCGAGGCTGATTGAATGAAAGTTTGGAAATCAGATCCAGAGATAGCATTTTTTCAAATAGAATAATTTCTGAAAAAATGGGAATAACAATTCTGGCCTAAAATACCTTGTCTAGATTTATATCTGATACAATTCGATCACCAACGAGTCTTTAATTCATTTTATTGGTTGACTAAACCAAATTTTAGGATGAGATCCAGAGAAAACATTTGCTAAAATATAAAAAATCCCTAAATATTTTATTAATTAAAATTCAGGCAAGTTAAGTTTCTTCAAGATATCTTTTTGACGAAGCTATACCATCAAAATTAATTAGAATTAATTTTCGAGGCTGATTGAATGAAAATTTGGAAATCAGATCCAGAGATAGCACTTTTTCAAATAGAATAATTTCTGAAAAAATTGGAATAAC
>NC_046664.1:110801034-110825225 GCF_010883055.1 Belonocnema kinseyi | reverse complement strand
CTACATTTTCGACTATATCGACGTGCTGCCCTCTTCAACTTTTCACAGTTTCTATGGCAACCGCGTCCTCCAAGCACGTCAGCGGGCGAGGTGGAGCGGGGCGCACACCGAAAGTTGTTGAATTCCAAACCGAACGTGATCTTCTGTTTCTCGTTCTCGCGTTCGCCTTCGGCATCACTATAGCAATCTTTGCTATAGTTGAGTCGGTTGGCTGGCACTGTACGGCCTGTACGCTAAAAATGTTATAAACACTGATTTACCTAATTATATTCAAATTAAAGCGAGCCTACAAGTATTCTATTTATTATTATTTTAAACTTTCGAGACAATCAATAAATGTAAAAAAAATTCTTTTCTTACTTTAGAATTTTAATTAAATTTCTGAAATTATTTTTAAAAACTAAACTTAAAATTTAAATGAAATTAAGATAAATTAAAAAAGTTAATAAAATTTATTTAAATTCCAAATTAAATAAAATTTAGTTCAATTTAAAATTTAAATGAAATTTAGCTAAATTCAACATTTAAATGAAATTTAGGTGAATTTAAGAATTAAATAAAGTTTAGATAAATTAATTTCTCGTTTGGTTTCTTTTCAAAAAGAAATTTTCTAGATACTAAGTAAATAAGTTTTAAAATCATTCAATTCGTACTTTAATATTTATTGTAGTGCGATTTTTTAAATTATTTTGAAAAACTAAATTTAAAGATTAAATACAATTTAGATCATTTCAAAAAGTAAATACATGTTAGTTAAATTCAAATTTTAAGTAAAATTTAGTTGAATTTAAGTAAATTTCAGTTAAAATTGTGGATGTTGAATGGTGTTAAATGGTGTTAAATTTAAGTACAATTTAGTTCAATAAAAATGAAACTGTCGTTAAATTTTTAATTTGATTGAATTGAATACAAATATATGTGGGTTGTTTCTTGGCTTCAACAATGAAGAGCATTCAAATAAGCTGGAGAAATTTAAAAAAATTCTCTTATTTTTATAATAATTAGTTAAATTCAAGAAAAAAACTCAGGAAAGTAATTAGGAGTCATAGTTCTAAAGTTTTTGGTTTGAAACTTTTCAGAAGTCGACAATGTCAAAATATAAAAGGGAGCGCTTAAACTTCTGCATAACTATTTTGCATGGAAAAGGTTTTAAATGAGAGAAATTTAAAATGAAAACAATTAAAATTACAGTGTAATTATTTTCATTAAGAAGCGTAAGAATAAAATAATAATTATTGAAAGAAACTAGTTTATAAATTTAAAATTTCAGTGTTTGTAAAATTTCGAATATTCTTCGAATATAACCTGTGAATTCAAATTATTTAATTTTAAACGTTTTAAATGAAATCACTTATGATTCGGGAATACATTTTTTCAGCTTTAGGATATAAATAATCTAAAGCTGCAATAAGCAGATTATTCGATGTCAAACCTCGTGAAAAATTGAATTTAATGTAAAGCCTTGGAAATCTAAAACTTTTTATAAGGAGAGGAATTTTAAATTGAAAGGTTTTAATATATTTTCAATTTAAAACATTCAAATTGAGTAATTTTATAAACAGAAATTTAAAAAATTGTATTATTTGAATTTTTTTCATAGAGTTGATAAATTAAAAATCTGCCCGCCTCGCAGGCACATTCTCGTCGCGCGCGGCTCGCTTCGCTCGCAAGTTTGAGCGCGCCTAGGGCGCACGGTGGTGGAATCTCGCGCTTCGCGCTAGGATATTTATTCTTTGCATTTGGAATGCTTGAAAAAAACTTTATCAAAACGATCTCTTTCAGATGGCAGTATTTATATGCGTCTTCATATTCTGAATTGTCAACTTAATTAAATATAGTCAAATATTAAGTTTCTCAAAGCTCTGTAGGCTTTGAGGTACATATTCTCATCGTGACACTCGCGCTGCGCACTCGATTTCCGATAGACATTTGTAAACAGCTTTTGTTGGATTTTTTTCTCGTAACATTCGTCGTTTTTCCACACATTTTTTTTTTATTTTTTTTTTTCAACGTTACTTTTCACAAATAAAACAAATCTTTTTTCGTATCCTACATAGTTTGTCCACAAAATGGATTTTTTTATTTTCGATTATTTTTTGTGCAATTAAAATTTGAATTTTAGATTTTTGAAGAAAATCAAAAAATTGGTTATAATAATCTTGTAGGGCTCTCAAAAAGAAATGTTTTTCTTCTTCTGACTTTTTTTCATATCGTGCGTTTTTCGGCTTCAAATTTTGATTTTCGGTTTATTAAAAAAATTTTGAAAACGTTATAACTCTGAGAATTTTCTTTTTATAAAAAAAAGTCATCAGGATAAATTGTTTGTTCTTTTGAATACTATGAATATCCGTACATAGAATTTTTAAATTCAGAAAAAAGTTGTCTAAAATGCGCTCACTTTTTGAATTTTTATCAAAAATAGCTTGTTCACGAACTCATCCTTTCTTTTAGGACCTAAAAAAAGTGTGCCAAAGATGAATTTGATTCGTTCATTTTTTTGAGAGTTATCGTGTTTACGGATGGACGGACGGCCGGCCGGACGGACAGACAGACAGACGCTATCGTAAAACCTGACTTTCGGATTCAGGGGGTCTCGAAACGTGGAAATCCGTTGAAAAAGTGTGATGTGAAATTTCCACTTTCAAACCTTTTTGTTTAATTTGAGTCATCGAGAAAAAAATATAACATTTTAGTATACACGACTTTTTTTTGCGTAAAAAAATTAATTTAGGAAATACCCCGCGCGCCAAGGTGAACAATCCGTAGAGAGGGAAAAATGGGTTAAGCGAAATCTGCTGTTTGCGTGAAGAAACTCACTATCTTCGTTTTGACGTGAGTCTTCTTTACGTATACGCTGCAACGCGAAAATGACCCTTACGTCAACCTTTAGAGAGTAACTTTTTTCTCTAAGACGGCAGAAATAATCAAGGCTTATCACATTGAAAAAAATTATTTGATAACAAAATTTCTTCACATATTTATTACATGAAAACATTTGTTTTTGTTTACAAGGTTTAAGAAGTAAGAAAAAAATCTTGATTGGAATATATTGATTTTTGAAGAACAAAAGCTTTAAGCATTATAACGCTAGGCGTGAATAATTTTAACATATCTTCCTTTTTAATTTAATAAACTCAATATAAAAATGGAAGTTTTGATATTGTCAGAAATAAATATTCACTTTAACTTCAAGTACCTAGATGACAGTTTTGACTTGTCATGTTCATTGTAATTTTTACATTCTGTCTAATTGTCTACTGTGTTATGAATTGCAGTTAGAAGAAAGTTGTGAATAATGCAATAGAGCGGAATTAAACTTCGGTTTTCAATCAAGATCTTTGAAAAGGAGTATACAATTTTTGAAAAAATAAGTCTGACAAAAAAGTGCCAGATCATGTATTTTTTGGTTCGATTCATAATTTTATTCAAATATGAAACTCCTTCCTAATTTCCTTTCAATTATGCAAGAAATAAACATTGTTAATATCTTTTTCAAATAAAAAAGTGGGGGTTTTTGCATGATTGTTGTTATTTTTCTTTGAAAAACCTGTTTTGTTAATGAGGTAATTAATTTATAATGCATAAACTTTTAAAATTTTATAAAAGAAACTGAAAGTTAATCCAATATTTAAATTATTAGAAAATAAATTTATTCACGAACAAATTTAAAAAAGCAAGTTTTTTATTAAAGGAAAGAATTTAAAATAATTAATTTAGCAAAATCAAAAATTTTTAATGAAATTAAATATGCAAACAGTTAAACAAGTAAATGCAAACAAAGGCTTAATCGACCAGCTGGAAAGTACAGTTTTCTGTACATGACTGGTGGAGAACATTTTAAAGTTTCAACTTATTTTTCTCAATAAATACAAAATAAAGAAAAAAGGAAATAATTAAAGGAAGCTAAATAAAAAACTAAGGAAACTAATATATTTATTAAAAATAAAATAAAATAAAATAAAAACAGCGTCAAATTCTTTTAAAAAATATAGACTATTGAAGTACATAATAGTTCTGTGAATTTATAGTATTGGTTTATATTATTTTTCATGGTTGCGTTTTAAAAAATGTAATTAGCTCATGTATTAAAACAATAAAAAGACGAAAATTATGGCAATATTTATGTCAAGTTTTAGTATTAAATGATAGTAAAAAAAATAAGGCAAACTTTTTTTGTAAGATTGAGTTACTTCTTATTTCAATTTAAAAAAATGGTTCATATTTATAACGTGGCCTTAGCTAAACTGTAGAAGCAAGCCGTAATTTCCTTTGACTTTCGAAAATGCTTCTTACCCTTTACAGCTGTTAAAAAACTCATATACCACTTAATTCACTAATATTTAAAAAATGCAACATTTCAGAAGACATTTGTCTAGGTCTATTAAGAAATTTAGAAAAAAAATTTTTTTATAAGTTTTTATAAGGAAATTTCTTTTCAGAATTTTTATTTCTTCAAATTGCAAAAAATAGTAAGGACATATTCAACCACAATTCTGGTTGATTTAACCAGACAGCTTTTTTAGTTTATTTAAATTTAAATAAAACTTAACTGTATCTTCAAATTCACTTTTCTACTAATCACCAAAAAAATTATAACTTAAATGAAAAATAAACTTTTTAATTAAAATTTGTTATTACTATTTTATAAGAACATCTTTACTACACTTTTGGGCATAATTTTGATTTCAAAAAGTCTTCAGAGTTTTTGAAATCCTTTAAGACCTTTTCTACTCAATTAAAATTATTTTTCCATTCACTTATAAAGTAAAATTAGATTATTACCATTTTGGATTTCAAATGCATTATAATTTGGCGCGACCAAATATATAGCTCCCTGTCGCGCCTCTACAAATATGTGGCGGAACCAATAGGTACATGTCGCGCCTCTACAAGTGTCTACAAACCACAAACTTGCCCGCCGCGCTAACTACCGGTATGTGGTGCAACTAATCTCATGCCGTATCTAGGACCTAATATCTTTGGTTTCATATACAAAACCATGTATATTGACATATTGAACGTAGAGTTCTAAACTTCTCGGACATTTATAATCCGGTCACGTTCTCGTCACTGTGACTGTCTTTTTAAGACCTTTTTAAGACAACTTGAGAATTTACAGAGAATTTAAGATAATTTTGCCTTCACCAATATTTTCTTTATCTTTAAACCTTATAATATTGTAAATTTATTTCGAACAACTATAATTTGCAATAATGAAAGTTTCATAAAAAAATCGGTTTTATTGTTTTTCAAGTAGCTTATTTTATAACAAGTTAAAAAGTTTTATGTTCTAATCTAAACATTTGGAAAATTTTACGAATATGGAATTTCTAACTTGAAGCTTTAGAACTTGATCATAAAAGGAAAGAATTACCTCACATGTATACTAATTGTCTGAAGAACAATTATTTGTCAGAGATAGAAACTGTAGTCTTAACACGTAGAACATCCCCACCGAAAGAAATTTGTCAGTATATTCTAAACATTCTCTAGGGTCAGAGAATCTCGGAGAAATCCTCCGCGGGCACTCAGGTAGATTCCAGGTAGTATTCCAGTAGAGTCCAGGTAGTTCTTTTAAATGTTTTAAAGACTTTAAAATGTCGTTTCCGAAATTGAAATAGAAATACGATCATAAATAAAAAGCAAAGAGGCTGAAATGGAAATAAGAATTCGATCATAAATAACAAGCAGAGGGGCTGTATCAATAGAGTAGCCGACACTCAAGGGTCCTTTGTTAAGCTTCCGATTAAAATTTAAAAGTCGATTTTTTCAAATTTCATAGTTAACAGCCTAAACCATAATAATTCGTAATCTAAGGGTTTCGATGATTTCAGATATCTAACTTTTTTTAAATGCCTAAAATTGGAATTAATACGACGTTTCTTGTAAATGGAATGAGATACGCCAAAAAAGATAACATTTTTTAATTTAACTAGAAAATGGTATATTAGCATATAAGTTATAATTATGTATAAGTATGATGAGAAAATTCTTCAATTAAAAAAAAAGTGTTAATAATTTGAAGGGAAATTTAAAAAGGGAGAGTCGGATTAGCGACGGCCAACTATTGTAAATAACTCTGCCCGCCCGGTACGCGACGAATACAAGAGGAACATTATATTACCTTCGCACCACTTTCAAAAGGACCTTAAACAGGAGCTAAATCTCTCAGACTATCTCCGAGCCTAAATTGTTTCAAATCTACTCTGCTTATAGTCTCAAATGGGCCAGGCTATTTCACTAGAGAATACTCAGAGATTTCTATCGGTAATGAGTCTTATGTTTATAAGAAATCTGTAAAATTCTAAAGCCTTATCTTACACTTTTAAGAATATTATAACGGTTTAAGTTTCATAACTCAAGCACATAGAAGTAATAATTAGAATATATTTGTACAAAGCACAATCCCTTTTAAGATAGGAACTATATACTCTTAATTCGTATAGAACAGCCTTATTTTTATGATGAAAATTTAAAAACTGTAACCATTTTTAAACTCAGTATCAAATATTGAAGAATATTTTTGCGTTTCAAATACTAGTTCTAAATATTAATATAGTTGAACACGTAGAACATTCTTATTTTTATAATAAACCTTTTAAAACCATAACTTTCCTAAAACTCAGCATAAAATGTTAAAAGCATATTTTTGCATATCAAAATTTATAACTCAGTCGCATAGAATAACTAATAATAATTGTATAAGCTACAAGATTCGCTTTTCAAACTTTACGAACAAATTTTTATTTTTAATTCTCATAAATTCCCGAAGAGCACATTCATCAAAGAAATTCGCGGTCATATTACCGTGCTCCCGGACATATTCTTGGTCATATAAACTCTTTAGAACTCTAATTGAACGTACCGAACCCTGAGTATATACTTTTATTTCCGCACTTTTGTCACTATGTCGCTACTGTCGCCTACTTGTCGGCATTTATTGTTCGTTTCCGGTTTAAGCAGTTTGCTTGACGACGCTCTTTGTTTTTAGTCATCAAATTCTGTTACTCTAGGCTCTAGGGTTACTTAAGCTATTATCAGTTTATTTTCGTAATTTCCCGAAACTCACTGATAATTCGGGGAATCAAGTTGACAAAACAACTGGCGTTTTAACGTTAAGAAGTGACCGGAAGTACATATTCTGCGACAATCGGTTTTAGATCGTGCGTGTCTTTAGATAATTTAGAAATGGCGACAGCCGTACCCTCGAGATTTGCTGTTCTTGCCATCGAGGACGACGATTTCAAGCCGAAAAAAACACTAAAGTCAGCCAGTGCTGGAAAGACAGCTCAGAAAACTAAAGGTGACAAGCAGAAACAACAACCTAAAAAGGACGATAAGAAAAAACAAAGCAAGGTAAATAAACACTGCAGTTTTGTAATTTGACATTTTTGTGAATGGTCGGTTTATCACGTGATCTTTTTATCCGTAGCGGTAAATTTTGAATCTTTAAATAGAGCTCCTTATTTTATTCTTAGCAGCAAAATTTTTTTGAAGGGGTTTGAAAATTACGTTGCGGACAATACCATATTTTTATTGTTTGCATTTTTCGAATGTTATGAATTTAAGAACGTGACTGGATAAGAGGCGTACGTGTTTTAAGGTTAGCAAAGTCGCTCGCAATTTTATTTCCATAGCGGCACACATACTTAAATTATTTATTTTATTAACCACTTGTTCTATGTGCTTTAAGTTCGGAATGTTTAAAAGAACGAAATTGTTTGCTGATCACTTTTTATACAATAAACATTGCAAAAATATTCATTCATTAATGCAGGGATCTCCAAAGGTAGATCCTGCATCTATTAGCGATTCGAGGCCAATAGGTCGGATATACTCAGTTTTGACCCACAACTGTCAAAACCCTTTACCTTATTTTTTGCCGATGGGAGCCCTTAAACTCGAGATCTTTATTTCTATTCGAAACTTCACGCTAAAATTGAGTATTATGAAATAAAATAATGAGTGTTGAGTTTTCGTTACTTTATTATTTTTAAATAAAATATTAAATACAATCGTAATTTTTATACTTATAATTTAAATTCCCTAAAAATTGTTTTGATTATAGATAATTCAAAAATTGATTTTCAAATTAAATTAAAAAGTAGCAAGAAAGTCACGCGTCCTTGAGTTTCTATTATCTAATATTAAAAAAAAAATCAATTTTAAAATCCATAATAACAAATTTGGCAATATTAAAAGTTTAAAAAATTGTTAAATGGACAATCAATTAAATTGAAAGATTGTTAAATTGTTAAAAGTAGTATCAAATTAAAAATTATTTTTAATTCAAAGCGCTAATGTAATTTCAATTCCTTTGAATTCTAATTCATCAATTTTCAAAGTTTTTAATTTTTTCTTTTTTCGAACTGTTATTCTGAAATAATTTAATTGCCAGATTCTCGTTTTGAAAAAAAACTCTTCAATTTTGAACGCCGTGAATTTATTTTTGACCACTTTTTTTATTACTATTAGTATTTTTAAAAATTATTTAGTATTATTAATGCCGAAAAGATTGATTTGTAGACAATTATCGGCAATTGCTTAGTTTAAATACTTTAAATAAAATACTTTGTCTTTCAAGCTCTGTCCAGTTATACCAAAAAAAGGTTTCTCTGAGCCCTTCCAACTTGGATTTTTTTTTCAAGGGCTCATGAATTTCCTCTTAGTTTGTCGTCGAAAAAAAATTGGTAGCTTTTCAAAAAGGCCGATCGATCCTGCGTCATGCTGCACCTGTATATTGTGGAGACCCCTGCATTAATGATACAAGATTATAAAAAAACAAATTAAATTTCATTATTTTATATTTTAGTTCAAACAATATTTGTAGATAAAATAGAATTGGGGTAAACATTTTGTTCATTTGAACTTCCAGAACTTCAGGTACACACTTTTTCTCAATTATTTTCTCTCTTATGTTTAACAGTTAACATTTTTTTAATTAAGCATGTTATCATACACGTATGTCCATTGATGCCTTCCCTTCGGTTTGAGTTCCGCTTTGAGGTTTGTGCATGGGTTTTTAATGTAATTTAGGGTACACAACCTTCAAACGGAAAAAGACGTTATCGAATATTGGTGCATGGCTAATTTTATTTTGTTTTTCTTTTGTTGAAGGGGAAAAAGAAGAAGAACGGCTCTGAGGACCAGCAATGGGAACAATGGAAGCGAAAGGATTCGATGGTATATTTTTCGACGTTTATTGTTTTGTCTTAATATTTTAGTTATTTTTTCCACTCAAAAAAAATTAGATTACCTTTTTCATTCTTTTTATTGACGCCTCTATTAAAACCAGGCCCCCGGTTCTTTGACTAGAATTAGAGTTAGAAAATTCTCGGGATTCTCGGTAACATAAATTTGGAGAAGATAAAGTAAGTTGCCATGACCGAGAATGGGAGAATTTACGAGAATTAACGAAAATAGAAATTTCTTACTTTCATTTATTTATTTTTAAGTTAAATCACGTTTATATTTAATGTACTTAAGCCTATATAATAATACTCATTAGAAATTAAAATTATTTTGTAGTTTCATGTACAGTAAACTCCACATTTTTCAGAATAGAGATTTTTTTACTCATTATATAAATTATACTCAGCTGAAGTTTAATAGTTAACATGAACAATTCAGTACACAAGAGCGCCAAAATAAGATCGACTGATTTAATCCTTCCGAGGACTGCTGGCCCATGCAGTTTTTATTTAAATCGTATTGCTATGACTTATCGGTTATATAAGCTCATCAGCAATATGATACACTGGGACATACCATTCGATCCCATTAATCTCCCAGTATGTCCCAGAGATAACCAGTTGGATACTCTGAAAGGCGAAAATTGGGATATCCCCAAAATATTTGCGATGTCGATGGGACATTTGCTTCGAGGCCTGTTGCTAAAATGCCTTAATTTCTATAATATCACTTTTTAAAAATTCCTTGTAACAACGCGAAATGCAATAAAAACCTGCGCCTAATAAACCCAAATTAAAGGCAAGTAAATTTAAGCAAAATTCTCCATAAAAAGACAACATCAAAATAATAATAGTGTGACCTAAGGACAGAATCTAGGAAAAAAATGTCTTAAAGACTCAACCCGTGTAGAAAATTATTAGGAAACGTGGAGCCAGGATAGACCTTACTGGCCGTTAATGGCGCTTAGTAGAAATAAAACGTTTTTGTATAGTCAAACATTAGTTTGGCCATGCTAATCTAGCGCTAGTCTAAACGAGGTGATTTAGAGCTAGTATATTTGTATTAAAAAGTTAGACAAATGTTTGGCCCGATAGGTTAGACCAACACGCGACTAGGGCTCGCAAAGGCTGACTATATGATGAGGAAAAAATGAATTTTTTAAAGCTCACTTTTCATTTTTGGTACTTTTGAATACCCTGGCTTTTTTTTGAAAATGTGCAAAAAAATATTGAAGTTAGACGCTTAGAAAAACATTTGGCCATGACGGTCTGGTCCGATAAGAAGAAGACAAACACTGCAAAATTCATCTTAAAATAAGCTAAAGAACATTAAAAAAATGTAAATTATTTCCCGAGTTATTACCATTTTTGGAAGAAATCGAAATTTTATGTTTTTTGTCCTCTCTTTATAAAATTGACATTCTATCTTAAAATTAGGCTTACTAAACACCAAACTCTATCAGCCTTCATTCTAAAATAAGAAGAAAAGTCTTATGTCAAATTAAAACCTTAAAAATTTTTGACAATAGCTTAAAAACAGGCGAGTATATGATTTCCGCCGATATAGTGCAGTTATGTGAGAAATATAGTACTATCTAATTGCTGTGAATTATATGTTATAATAAGCTTACGTAAATCCAATCACAATTGTACTCAATTTTTATAATCTAACTGATTTCTTAAGTGAATCAAGTAAAGTAGCTATCTAATAGCTAGTCAATAATTTGAAAAGTATTCTGTAAGTTACTAAAAATCAACATAGGTGCGTTGAAAACCATTTGAGCTCGAAAATTTATATTTATTTTTTTGCAAAACCCCAATTCCTGTAAATTCTTGAAAATAAAATCGCTTGAGAACTTACCGGTAAGTTCTTGGCGTTCTTGACGTAAGTTATCGCCTTTCGAACTCTACCCAGAATACACTGAAGAAAAGCATTCTGAGATTTTACTGGGACTGACTTCTGGCGCTGATTGCTCACGAGGCCTGAATGTAAAAAAACTGCATGCGGAAAAACGTACAAATTAAATTTTCTCACTAAAACAAAACTATGTCAAAATTTTCTTTTACGATACATGAATCTAGGAAATCTTAAATATTTTTTAAAGCTGTATTTAATACCAAAAAAGACTAATTAAATTAAATGCTTGAGTTTTGGACGAAAATTCGGTTCGATTTATGGCTTAAAGTTCAAATTAAAGTTTTATATCAACTAATGATATTAATATTTAGTCATATTATCAAAATTAAATATGATGTTACTATTGTAACATTATTATTAATTATAATACATTTTATTATCATAATTTTTTAAAATATTGATTTAAATTAGAAAGCAAAAATTCGAGAATTAACTAAAAAATTATGTCTGAACTGTAGAACTATAAAATTTTAATAACAATTAATTTTTAGTCAATATATAATTTTTTATTTAATTCTCGTACTGTTTATTTCGAAATAAAAAGTAATATTTTTTTCTTCAAAAATTTCAATAAATTATTGTTAGCTATTGCTTCACTCCAAATAATAATTCACTAAATGAGTTTCTCAAAGCGTCTATATATTTATCTAAATAAATATATTGATTTAAATTGAACCGAACATCATATATAGAGGAGAGTACCCAAATATGGGATACCAACTCTGTTTGGCGTGATTGTCGAAATTCTATGTACTGAATTTAAAAGTAATATAGGTCATTTTAAAGGAAATTTATTTTGTCATAAGAAGCTCAAATAAAAAATTTGATTAAAATTGTTTTTTATGCTGAAAATACAAAAAATGTAAAAAAGTAACGAGATACCCCAGGAAATAGCTAATAAAATGCAAAATAAAGTATTATTTTCAATGAAAAACTTCATTCTATGTTTCCGAAATATAAATTTACTGCTATTTAGATATATTTAGTTTTTGCAGTAGTCACAAACACTTTTGTAACCAATTTCCCCCGCGCAGCCGCAGTTTTATAAAAACCACAGGTATCTCATATTATGAGAACCACGCCGTGCAACTATGCACTTACTATGTCTGACCTGTACAATGAAAAACTTTAACACCATCGATATTTTCCTACTTAGTTATTCAATCCCCATCACTCCAGACAAATTTTACTGCTAAATACATATTTAATGAATAATAAATAGGGTTTAAAGAATCCCCTTCCAAGAACTCGACCACCATCGATTTCACAAAAAGTTCGCCTATAATCTTTAGAAGCCCAATGAAAAATGGACTACACCACGAAATTACTCTTTCTTCTAGGGCTACAAGTTAGTGATAGAAACAACAGAGTGGGTCGAGTACTCTCCTCTACATTTATATAGTTCAATAATTTATTTTGTTGCTTAATCTCGAAAGCTTTTTCTCTCGCTGCATTCAACCTCTAATAATTTTATTAAAAAATTTTAATTTAAAGAAGATTTTGAATTCAATAGTTAATTATATTATTGCAAACCTCATTTCTAAAATGAACGCACAATGGGAGGAAATTCACGTTTTTCCTTAAAATATGTCCAGAGCCTTCGATTTTCGTCCGATTTTGAATCTTTTTGTTTTCAATTAAGTCCATTAAATCCTAAAGAGCCTGACGCTCCGAACTTTTGTCTCCTCTATTTGTTTATTAATAATTTTCCCACCTAAAGTTTAAACAAAACTATAAAAATTTACATAACAGTTTTTTAAGCTTTAATAACTGATGAGGAAAACTTTATATTGTTTTAAACGAACGTTTAGGGACTCATATTATACAAATATTTTTATTTTTCCATTTATTTGTTATAAACCAATTTTATGAACAAAATTAAAAATAGTCTTATTATCGGTACAAAAAATTTGTTTTGCTAAAAGTGTGGCAAAACATTAGAATTTGAGATTTTTCAAATTATAATTTCCTTGAATCGCCAGAACGACTTCAGGTATTCCTTAAAATAATAAATATTTAATAATATTTGCTAAAATATAAGTATTTAAATGTTTGTAAACCAATTAGATAAACAAATTCAAAAATTTTGACCCTTTCGCATCAAAAAAATTTTTTTCCCCTGGAAAAGTTAACAATAATCACAGTTATTAATTTGTTCATCAAATTTGTTTATAACAAATAAATGGAATAATAAACAAATCATTTGTATTCTATGAGTCCCTAAACATTCATTTAAGGGCATGGGATACTTAGAAAACTGTCGATTTTACCAGTTTTAGGTTCCGACGGCTTTTTTTCTTTAATAATCAATATTTTAAACAAATATACAAAACAATTGTAGATACAGCAGATCCAAACTGTTTTTCCTTTCTTCGACCGTTTTAATTTCAATATTTTGTCGTAAAAATTTGGGACATGATAGCGACCATGCTAACGGACGTCCCCACACACTTTTTTTTGGTTTAATTCAAAAAAGTTTTAATTAAGCAAAATCTTATTAATTTGCATAGCGCTTAGGAATTAGTATCGATTTTACCAGTTTTAGGTTCCGACGGCTTTTTTTCTAGAATAATCAATATTTTGTCTTAAAAATTTGGGAAATGATAGCGAACATGCTAACGGACGTCCCCGCACACTTTATTTGTGGTTTTTTTTTCAAAAAATTTTTTGATATTGCTCACAACGTGTGTATATTTGGAGGTTATGTATGTTACAATTATCCTGTGCGTTACTTCCAAACTACACTATATTTTTGGCCGAAAACTTTGGACTTGCAAATAAACATAGTAACTAATCTCCCGGAACTAACCTTGTTTGCAGGCAATTAAAATAGTTTATTTCATAAAGAATTTCCTAGTGGCGAAAAATTGAACATTAGTTTCAAGGTTTTATGCTGCTTCGTACGCCCTGTACGCCGAAAACTTCAAAATTTATCTATCTACATTACCAGCTAGGCTGGTAAGATAGTTTATTGCATCATAATTATTCTAGAGTGCTTACCGACAGAATCGGTACGATAGAGACCTACATTATCGGAATGACAGAGAGCTAAAAATCACCCTAACCACAAAGTAATACATATGCGTAAAATTTGGTAATTAGCACAATAACATTTTTTTGTTATTATCACTGAAAAAAGAGTCCGGGGACGTCCGTTATGATATTTTATAGCATCTCCGAATTCAGTTTTTGAAAATTTTCATTTTTGTGGAAAAAAAGCCGTCGGAACTGTACCCGATTGACCACACGACGAAGTATCACATGCCCTTAAGACAATATAAAGTTTTTTCTGATCAGTTATTAAAGCGTAAAAATTTCTTATGTACAAAACTTCAGTTTTTCCATACTTTGAGTGCAGAAATTATTAATAAATAAATAGAGGAGACAAAAGTTCAGAGCGTCAAGCTGAACCAAAAAAGTATGTCTCCTCCCACTGTGCGTATGAGTACGTAATGTTTGTTTATAGAGTTTAATAGTTTATAGTCTGTTCTTTTTAGAAATGAGGTTTGCAATCATGTAATTAACTATTTAATTCAAAATCTTCTTTAAATTTAAATTTATTAATAAAATTAAGAGGAGTTGAATGCAGCGAACTAAAAACTTTCAAGATTAAGCAAAAAATAAATGATTGAATATGTATGTGATGTTCGGTCCAACTTAAATAAATATATACATTATATTAAATAATATCAAATCCATTTTCTTATTTATCAGTCTTGTTTTTTAAAAATATTTCCTTAAAAACTTGAAATTGTTAAGATTTTAAAGGTACAAAGATCCTTTACTATGCAACTTAAATTGTAGTCTTACATATTATCATTATTATTATATTTATATTGGATGTGATATATTTTTGATTAATTCTTTTGATCATCTATATGTTTTAAATATTTTTGTCGTTGAAGTCTTAAATAATATTAATTTTTTCATTACCTACATTAATAATTTTAACAATAAATAATTTTTTTTAACTTTAACAAATAATAAAATCAATAATATCAGCAAAATAAATCATAGAAATATAAAGTTCGAACTGCTTTCAGAATGCATCTCAAAATTAAATTTTATTCATATTAAGGCCATGTGATGAGTATAACAGATGATCAAGTCAGTCCTAAGATCAATATTTTTTCATCCATATCGAAAAATAAAACTTTGAATAACGCGTAAATTTTTTTCGGGAAATGTTCATAAATATTAAAGGATCGTTTGTGGCCTTGCAAAGAGTTGGTGGAAGAAAAAAGTTTATTTATGAAAATAATTATTATCGACGGACGCATTCAGTCTTTACAGCAGAAGTTTGACTTCTCACTTTCTCTGTCGGCAATCATGCAATCTGTTTTACCCACAGACCCGTGGAAGTTCGAAATTGTCTACTCGCTGCGCTAGTGCTGCTTTGAAACAGCTGATATGTATGTCAGACACGTGCTATTTAATGATTTCAATTTGTTTATTTGCATCAAAAGTGCATACATTAGTAGTTGGATTATTTGTGTATAATGTTCGTGAACGATTTTTGTTGTTTTGCCCCACTTTGATCAATATAAACCTCATAACTAGCCCATTGCCAACATTGCAAATTGCTTGCAGGGTTTGACGACAGCACGGTCGGTATTTCTCCAAAATAGTAACTTTTTCAGTATTCTAATTATTTAGGTATTTTCTACAAAAAATTTTTTTCTCAAAATTTCCACCGGAACAAAGCAGAGAGATGGACCTTATTGCCTCCTCTTTCATTTCCCAAACTTTCAGAGCGATACCTCATTTCGTTTAGACGTAAGTTGGGAAAGAAAAAATGCAGACCAGGTATGGTCATGTGACCCTCTCGTCACATGGCCTTAAACTACATATTTCTATGATTTTTTCTTTTTTTTAATAAATTAGTAATAGTCACTCTTATTTTTTCATTTTTTTCTGTTTATTTGCAAACAGCATAAAGTTTTTAATTATTTTTGCTTTTTCTGAATGAAATTGAATGCAAAAGTCAGACCTACTTTTGTGGCGCCATCTGTTGGATTAGTTTGACCGACATTTCCCCTCCGGATCATAAGAGAACAGAAAAGTGAGGACGAACTTTGTTTAACCAAAAGTGATATACAAGTTTGTAACTTTTATTATAAATATATATTAAAAATTTAATTGAAAATTTAATTCAATTAAAATTTTCGCTTACATTGTATTTATAAATTTACTCTGAACAACTTTATATCACGATACACATTTTTAGTTTAAATCATAAAAATAACATTGAAAATAAATAAATTAAATTCATGGAAGAACGACACAAGTTGCAATAAGACGTTTAATAACAAAATTGGTTTTAGTTTTCATTGTATGTGCAATTTTTTTAAATTATAAAATCAAGACAATAAAAATACGTATTTTTCAATGCCAATGCTTATGTGGCCGTCCGTGAAAAAGGGACATAATGCGGAAAAAATCTATTTTTAGTTTTTCACACCAATTGATAATTTTTTTACTAGTTAAAAAAAAATATTTTGAATATCTGGAAAATTCATCTCATAAAAATACTTGAAAAAAGGGTTTCAAGTTGAAAGAATAAAAAATAGCAGAATTGATAAACGCTATTATGAGTTTATCTGTTTTTAATTTTTTCGACTCTTTTTTGCTGTGTTCTTTTTGTCATTCAGAAGTTCCGAAGCATTTTAAATCAATTTTAAAGGATGTAGAAAAAAATGGTAAAACACAAAAAGGCCATGTAGAAATCAAGTTATCTATCAGTGTTTTTGATTCTTTCGACTTATAATTTTTTCTGTTATATTTTTACATTCTCATCAAGAGAAGGTATTCGAATTTTGTAAAATTTGACCCCCCTCCCCCGTTTTTGTCAAATGTCCAAGTTTTGAGACCCCCTGAATTCGAAAATCAGGTTTTTACAAATGGGTCTGTCTGTGTGTGTTTGTAGCTTTTTAGTTTGTTAGCACGATAAATTGCGAAAGAATTGACAGATTGACAGACAAAGGTCAAGTTCGTTAGCCAGCCATTTTGGATAAAAATTCAAAAAGTGAGCGTATTTTGAAAATTTTTGAGACCATTTTTTTCAAAATTCAAAACTTTCCTGAAAGGACATTCATAGTATTCAAACAGACGAACAATTTATCCTAATGACTTTTTTCAAAAAATCAAAAATTACCAGAGTTATAGCATTTACAAAATTCCGAAAAACACACTTAAATGAACATTTTATGCCAAATAACGCGCGATATGAAAAAAAGTCAAGAGAAGAAAAATGTTGCTTTTTTAATGCCCAACGAGATTATCATAACAACTTTTTGAATTTTTTTGAAAAATCAAAAATTCAAAATTTTGAAAGCGTTCAAAATAATGAAAAATCCAAAAATTACATTTTTCGGCCAAACTGTGCAAAATACGGTAAAAGATAAATACATAAAAATTGTGCATTTGTAAAAGATCTACAAATTTGTGATCAACCATTTTTTAATAGGATGCGTAGTTTTGGCTTTAATCGTGAAAAACGTCATTAACAGTTAAAAAAAATGTGCTCGCTGCGTGGGCACATTCTTATTACAAGTTTTGTCTTTTAAATTCTTTTTCGTCTCGTGTGTGGCGTTTCAAAAAATTTAACTTTTAATATTTTTGATGCAATTTTTTATGATTAAAACTAAAAATAGAACTATCAAACAATTATTCATGACAAATAAATCATTTTTACATTCTCACCTGAGAAGGTGTTAGATTTGTATAAAATTTGACCTCCCTAGTTTTTATCAGAAGTTCGACGTTTTGAGACGCCCTAAATCCGAAAAACAGGTTTTACGAATGTGTCTAACTGTGTGTCCATCTGTCTGTCGTTATGTCTCTCTGTCTGTCTGTGAGCACGATAACTTTTGAAAAAAATTAATCTTTTAGATTGGCTTTTGGTACACTCTTTTAGGGTCCTAAGCTAAGTGCCAAGTTGTTTAGTCAGACATTTGGATAAAAATACTAAAAGTGAGCCCATTTTTAAAATTTTAGAGTACACATTTTTTCAAGATTCAAAAATTCTGTGTACAGTTGTTCGCAGTACTTGAAAAGAAAAATGTTACTTTTCGATAGCCCTACAAGATTATCATATTAACTTTTTGAATTTTTTCGAAAAATTCAAATTTTGACCGCACGATAACTAATTAAAAATAAAAAATTTCATTTTGCGGTCAATCTATGCAAGATAGGAAAAAAAATGATAAGACAAACATTTTTTACATTCTCATCAGAGAAGGTATTAGGCATGTGTAAAATTTAACAAACCGCCCCCTCCCCCCGGTTTTTGTCAAATGTCCACGTTTCGAGACCCCCTAAATCCGAAAAATAGGTTGTTATGAATGTGTATGTCTGTCGGTCTGTCTGTATGTATTTATGCCTACCTGTCTGCACACGAAATTGAACCTTTTAAGCCAATTAACGGACGATATGAAAAAATGGCAAGAGAAGAAAAAGTGTAATTTCTAAATGCCCTAGAAGATTATCATAACAACCTTTTGAATTTTCTTGATAAATCAAAAAATAAATTTTGATAGCATATAAAATAATGGAAAATCCAAAATTTACATTTTTTCATGCAACGTTTTCACAGTATTTCAAATAGTCTCAAATATAGTAATGCATATTCAAAAAAAAAAATATATATATATATATGTGTGTATGTGTAAAGTTTAAATCATAAAGAAAACATTGGAAATGAGCAAATTCGGTTTATGAAAATACGACAAAAGTTGCAATAAAATGTTAAATGCCGAAGGAGCTTTAACAAAAGAGAATTCACAATCGCCAAATTACTGTTGTCGATACTTTCATCTTTAGTTTTAAAAAGTCTGTGCAGAAAGATCAAGTGCGTAGCGCGAGGTAAATACAATATCGAGCGCGAAGTGCGAGGTAAATAGATTATCGAGCGTGAAGCGCGAGAACCAACAGTCGCGCGCCCTAGGCGCACTCAAACTTGTGAGCGTGGCGCGCGATGAGAATGTGCCCGTGGGGCGGTCAGATTTTTATAGGTAGAAAACCCTCAAATTTACCAAATATCTTGAGATGTTTTTTTATTTTCTAAGGTAAACCGACCAGTACTGGGGCAGTTATGAAAAGCTGTCCCACATAAACACAATTTGAAAATGGTGAATTATAATTTTTTGTACAAAAAACCGTTATAATAAGTGACTCGTACATTATTTGATCGGTTAGAACAGAAAATACTTTATTATTTTTATAGTTGATTAATATAAAAACAAAAAAATGACGAATCTGGCACCAGTTCATACACAGACTTTGGGGAGTTTTTGATTATTTTTTACCAAATGTATAACTTATCAGAACCAAAATAAATAGTGGTAATAAATTCAAAAAAACTTCAAAAATACTAGAAAATTTTTACTTTTACGATTTACGTTGGAATATAAAAGATACACAACGATATTTATTATTGTCCCAGTATTGAAAATGCGTTTTATGTTGTCCCAGTTATGGTCGGTTTCCCTTATATTTATTTATTTTTTGTAGTGGTGTATTTTTATTAGCAGAAAGCCCACAAATACATCAGAAAAAATTTCGTACAATTTTTTAAGTGTCGATTTAAAAGACCGACAATAAGAAGTAAACTCTTGGATTTTATTATGCCATAATACACATATACCTATTTTGTGTACATTATTAACCCTACTTTCTAGGAACACAATAAATTGTCTCGAAAATCATTGATACAATACAAAGTGTCCAGGAACACTGAAAATAAGTCTCCGCTAGACATCCTCGTAACGGCACAATCCATGCTGCTTACGCAATATTTCCTGAAACAGCTTTGTGATTTCTCAGACGGAATGCTTTCGATATCAAGATAGCTTGGAGAGGGACAGATTGAAGACTCAATTGTATGACAATACTCATTATATCATTCGTACAGGTTTTAGTGAAACTTAGTGTATGCCAAGATCAAGTTTCATGAAAATCGAATTCAATTGCAGAATTTGTTATTTGTGATATTGAGAATCACCACGTACCGAACTTCATGCATTGATGTTAGAATTTTGAAATAATGAACACCGTATTGGATCCGCCATTTTAAGCTTTTAACTATTAACGTAAAATTCATAATCAGCGAGCCCAGAAACTCCCCTATAACAGGTTTCATGCAAAAGTGCAACCAATTTGGAAATTATGGCCGTTGTATTATACCTGTCATTTCCAATTTTTCATTTTTAAAGTCAGCGACCCCGATTTTTGAACAAAACAGATATTTTTACTCTACATTCGTTACCTGAAGTTATATATTATACTTTCAATATTTTCTGAGGTCTCGCTTTAGTAAGATATATTGCTTGAAAAAAAATCGTTTTGGAGGAGTCTTATATCAGGATGATAGCAACTTTTGGACACTCCCCAACACTCTGATCTTAAAACATTTGCTTTTAATACCACACTACTATTTAATAATCCTACATAATAAATATATTTTTTATTCAAGTTATTAAAAGCCTTGTTCAATTTTTTTAAGGCAGTAGAAGAAACATACGAACAAGATCTTCACCAAGCTATCATGCTATCAAAAATAGCGTATGAAGCACAAGCGGAAAATGGCACAAAATCCGATAAAGAAGAGGATCAATCAAAAAAAGGCAACAGCAAGAAGTCCAAAAAGTCCACCATGACCCTCGATGAATTTAATAACATGGGTGCCAATTTGACACAAAACTCTATAGAAAAATCTGAAGATTCAGAAGTCAAAACTGAAGGTTCTATTTCTATCTTATAATTGCATTATTACTTTCGATTACAATAGTTATGGAGTTTTTATGAAAAGGGAGCTTAGATTTCCATAAAAAATGAAATGAATATTGAAATAATCGGATTTTTTTACCGGGATTTTATCCAAGTTTTAATAGAAATAATTATTAATGAATACAAAGCTGGCAAACATCAGGACACTTGTATACTTCAAAAGAGCAATTTCTCCTTTCTTGAAAAATAGAAAAATCCTTTTATTTTATTGAATTTATTTTAGGAAAATCTGTGAATAATTTTTGTAGGCAGATGAAAAAGTTCATTTTTCGGCCTGCTGGCATTGAAACATTATCTTGCTTACATCACTATGTTAACAGAATGTTCTTCAAATTAATCCTCAAAAACTTTTATCCATCCACGTCTTGGTACTACCTTAATTCTACGATTGCTCGTTTTTATCGCTTAACCTTCCTCGCTTCGCTCTCTTCGCCTGGCATGCAATCTCTCCTCCATTCCGCTTGTTCCTTCTCTTCTTCTCTATCTTACACAACAACCTCTTCACCAATGCTACTGCCCTTTTGTCCCCCTTTTCATGCATCAATGCCAACATGTGTATCCCACTCCTTTCCATTTCCTCACACTACTTCAACCAATGTTCCATTCTTGCATCCCCCTTCCCGCACAATTCGCACATCCTCTTCTCCCTAGAAAGTCAAAACCTATTAAAACCTTCCATGCATCCACACCTCGTTCTCGCTGCAAGCTCTTGACTTTCTTTCTCTCCTTTCTCACACTAATACTGCGCTCCTCTCCTGCTGCCTTCTCTCTGCCAGTGCCGTTCTTCGTCACTACTTTATCCATCTACAGCCCATTCTTGAAAAAATACCTTTCACTTTCCACCTCCATTTCGCATCTTCTTACCTATTCTACTTCTTCCACCAACACTCTCAAAACAGCTAAACTCTTTCTCCGCGTTTCCCTACCAACAATATAATTAGGTGTATTCATTGTCAACCCCAGTGTTCACTTGACATACCTCTCATGTATCCTATTTACCTCACTTTCCTTCCAAAACCACACCTTCGCTTGCCGATAAGAAGCCTTGCATTAAAAGGTATTAAAAATTTCGAATCCCTAAGAATGCATTTTCTGTCCTTCTTTTGTTAATCCTCATTAGGTGGCGAAAATAATCAGGTTCCAATACCTTTTAAAGCCAATCGGAGTTGCCAGACGTAGCCTCCAATAAATTAAAGACAAAATTTTCTTTGAAGCATTAGAACGCTCTCCCAAAGGTTGAAATTTGCAAAATATAGTAGGGTTGTATACAAGAATACATACCTATATTATGAAATGATCGCTTTGTTTAAATATTATCAATGACAAAGTACAAAATCATGATAAAAAATTTAAAAAATTATTTTTCACCAAAGCCATCTGTAGAAATTAATCCAGACTTCGAAAAATGACCGATGCTATAATTAAAAAACTTTTTTACCTCATTATTCGAAAAACACTAAATAATAGTAGCGAAATGTTCTAAATTAAAAGGGATTACAATTTTTCTATTGCTTGGTTGCTTTGTGGTATCTAAAAGTATTCAGAAAAATATTGTCGGCGCTAGTTACAGAAAGGGATTTAATATAAGAGATAACTTCTGCTGCTGTGGAGATTCAGAACGGGATCCAGAAGTATTCAATAATTCTCACGTTACTACTGGATGCATGCAATTTATGAATACTTTTAATTTTTTTTTCCTTCCTAAATAATCTGCATAAAACTTCATTCCCTATCCCCACAACTGCTTCATCGCAACATTTGCCCTCCTCACTTTTTCTCTTTTAGATGACCATACACTCCCCCATTTCTCCGAAACAGGAAGCCCAGCTACCCCTCCTTACCTGAACACTATAACCCTGGACTTCTCCGCATACACCTCAGACTGATTCTTCTCCAGATATCTTCTCAACCTCTTTATTGTCTCCTTTAAGCCCTTCTAGCTTTTTGTCAGCAACACTATATAATCTGCGTACACGAGTGACCATACCATAAGCCCTCCTACCTTAACTGAAATAAGAAGAGAACTTCGTTTAATTTCTGAAGTTAAAAGAAAACGATATTGTTAGAAGAAATATTTATCTTACGTTTGTTTTTATTATTACTGCAAAAAAAAAAAGAAATTAGTTTAAAAATAGCTGTTGATCTAACAATTGGCTAATTTAATTATTGCTACAGAAGCTGATCCTGAATATTTCGAGAGGGTCCAGAAGGAAATAAATAATGAGATCATCAAGGGGAAAGAGAAAGATTTGTTAAAGGCGAGATTAACTCAAATCGACGACGATGATATCACCTCCGCGCAATTAAGAGCGAAATTAGAGAAGAGAGATGACCTGATCAAAGAACTCAGGGAAGAAGTTCGCAAAGTGAGAGAAGAACTTACTAACGTGAAAAATAGGAATAAAAAGCTATATCAAATACTAGGGCAAGGCGAAAGTAAGTATAGAATTATAGATTACTGAGTGTCGAGCGTGGTACATTCAGTCAATGATATTGGGATCTGATAGCTTGGGTGTGCTAGAGTCGCAAACTATCATAATCAGTCAGAATTTATAAGATGCATTGTAATTTGTGTTTAAGATCATTTAAAGGTCAGGTGAAAATATCCACGTAAAATTACACGTGGCAGTTTTGAATTTTGAGTATCTTGTGTACTATATTATTATGCTTTGTTCCATAATTTTAGAGGTGGTTTAATTAAAAATTCCACGTAAAAATCTTCGTAGAATCCACGTAGAAACTACCATAGTTTATTTAATTTATATGAGCTTTCATGTGAATTGTTTCAATTAACCACCCAAATTCATCTGGAATTCCACGTATAACTCCACTTGGAATTTTTTAATCCACATGGATTCCTATGTGGTGTTCCGCGTAGATTGTCATGTGATTTTTTTTGTCGTAGTTAACCTCAACATATGTTATCACATTTTTTCAATGCAAATTACGTTCACACAAAATAATAATAATAATAATAATAATAATAATAATAAACACCTATGAATAAAAAAATAAATTCCGAAGTAATAAAACCTTGCAAGGAATTTTGGTAATCTTTTACTAGAGTTGAGATATGTAGAACCAATACTAAGGCATTCTTTGCTCAAAATGAACATCAAAAATGATCTGCGTGCATTAATACGAGGGTAGTTCAATAAGTCCTTAGAATGGCCAACAGATGGCGCGCGAATCGATCCAAATCATCTGTTTTTAGTCAGCACCACTCCCGACTAGATATATGGTGCAGTCACAGTCCACATCTTCTGAGTTTACGTGTTTTTATAACCAATTGAAAA
>NC_046664.1:110782210-110800934 GCF_010883055.1 Belonocnema kinseyi | reverse complement strand
GATTAAAAAAACTTGAAAAGCGATTGACCAAGTGTATAGAGCTCCAAGGAGATTATGTTGAAAAATAAAAAAAAATTTACCCAAAAAAAAATTGTTTTTATAATTCATTCTAAGGACTTATTGAACTACCCTCGTAGCATATCTCGACTCTTGTATACTGTGCAGTTGTGGCAATCGTTAGAACGTTTGGCCGGAAAACTAGGCCGGCAAATGCAGTTTTTGTCCCAGCAAGGGATCGAGATCAACCATGGAAAATCAGGGTTGGATACGAATGTCAGCAAAGTAAGGTGCAAACTGGGCCGATTAACTCAATATAAAGAAGGAAATAGAACCAGAAAGCTGATCAACCATACTAAAACCATCCACCCTCGGCACGTCGAGACATTAACATCAGCAATATTGGATCAGATTATAGACTCCCAAAGACAGAGACTTAATGTTCTTACTGCCAGACTGTGTCAGTACAAGAAAAGTAGTGCTCGAAGGCAACAAAATCTAAACTTTAAGACAGATGAAAGAAGGTTATATCGTGAACTGAGAATAAAGCAAGAGGAAGCAAGGGCAAGCAATAGCCCTGAAATGCAACTGGTAAACATCCCAGCTTTATATGTTTCAGCGGCCTTGAAAAGGGCAAGTAATTGGAAAGCTCCATGTCCGGACATGGTGCACAACTTCTGGTACAAGTACCTGACGAGTGTGTGTCTTGCGTTGGCAAGGTGTTTTCAGAAGATCATTGAACGCCCAGATGTGATACCAGGCTTTATGCTCCAGGGTACTACGTATATGTTACCAAAAAAACCAGACGCTCAAAATCCATCTGACTTTCGACTGATAGCCTGTCTTCCAACAATTTATAAATGTCTTACAGCTATCATTGCAGATAAGGTATATTCTCATTGCGACGAGAATGACATTCTTACAGAAGAACAAAACGGATGTTTTAAAAACTCGCAAGGCTGTAAAGATCTAGGCACTGTAGATACTGTTGCCATGACTCAAGCTCGTAAGCATCAAAGGAACTTACACATGGCATACATTGACTACAAGCAAGCGTTTCCTCCCATGCCGCATGACTATTTGCTTGAAGTTTTCAAACTTTACAAAATTTGCCCACGTATTTATTGACTTTCTAAGCCATGCGATGAGGCTCTGGGGTACAAGAATCAAGTATTTTAATCATGAACAACCAAGGATAACTAGATCAATACGCTTTAAGACGGGCATATTTCAAGGAGACCCCATTCAGTGCACTGTGGTTCTGTTTAGCGTTGAATCCATTGAGCAAAACACTAAACAGCATGTCTCATGGGTTCAGAATTCATGATAATGAGGATAGTCATCAAGTGACCCATCTTCTTTACATGGATGAACTGAAGCTGTACGCTAGTTCAGCCCAGAAACTGCAGCAAGTGATCGATGTCAGAGTAGTTTTACAATATTATCCACACGGAGTTCGGACTAGATAAATGTAGAATAGTGCATTTAATTAGAGGGGAATTAGGGACCGCAGAGTTAGAGTACGAGTTCGAAAAGGACATCGAGGCAATGACTGCAGGCGAATCATATAAATATTTGGGTATTCTTGAATCTAAGGGTATTCAACAAACGATTGTTAAAACAAGCCTAACGACTGCCTTCACTACGAGACTCAGATTGGTTATGAAGTGTTTTCTCAACTCTGCAAACAAAATCAGGGCAATCAACACATATGCCATCCCTGTCCTCACGTACTCCTTCGGGCTCATAAAATGGTCTAACAGCGACCTTGAAAAGTTAAACAGAATTGTTCGCGTAGAAATGACGAAGCACCGAATGCACCACAGAAATTGAGCGAATGAAAGGGTAGTTCTACCACGACATTTAGGGAGTAGGGGCATTGTAGATGTCAAAAAACTGTGTGAGTCATAAGTTATACAGTTGCGAGACTATTTTAACAGTAAAAGAAATGTTGCACTTTACAGTACCATCTGTCAAGCGGATCTTGGCTACACGCCCTTAAATTTGTCCTCAGATGGGGCCTTGAATATCAGGGCGGAAACCATAGAGGAATTAGAAATACAATGGGGAAAGAAAGCCATCCATGGCGAGCACCCCAACATGTAGGATGAAAATGAAGTGGATAGTGAGACATCTAATATTTAGCTAAGAAAGGGTGTTCTGTTTCCAGAGACCGAAGGATTCGTCATTGCGATACAGGACAAGGTTGTCAGCACCAGGAATTATCGCAAACACATGTTACATCAAGACGCGGTTGACCGGTGCCGATTATGTGGAGATACCAACGAATCCATCGAGCACATTATTGATGGCTGTCGCGTAATGGTCCAGAGATACTATACGCACAGACATAATGATGTAGCGGGCATTATACATCAACAACTTTCCCTAAACCTAGGACTCTTGAAAGAATGGATGCCCTTTTACAGATACATTCCAATGCCCGTTTTAGAAAGCGAAGATTACATCTTATATTGGGATGTTACTATCTAAACGGATCATGACATCCCGGGCCAATCGACCTGACATCTTGATGCGAGAAAAAGAAGGTGGAAGAGTCTACATCGTCGAAATTGCGTGTCCGCTTAACCGAAATTTGCAGTCAACCTATACAACCAAGATCCACAAGTATAGCGATTTAAGGCATGAAGTAAAGACCATATGGAGGAATGTGAATCATGCATCTATTCATTCCATTATGATTTCGGCTACAGGCAATGTGCACGCAAGATGCACTGAACATCTTGAACATTTAGGAGTCAGTAGGGTATTGGCAGCAGCTCAGAAGGCGGTTTTATTAAAAGCTGTCGCATTGTAAGAAACTTTCTTGACCATTAGGAAGCGAGCAACTAAAAACCCGTGGAGTGGCAGATGGTAGCTCTAAAAAAGCATCCAGAGGTGAGTGTTCTCACCTCCAACGCTCGTAACCGCTCGTAATTGTATACTTACAACATCATTGCAGGAGGTTTCAAGCATCGTATTAAATTATTTGAATTAACTTATAACATTCTAATCTCATCAGTCACTTGACTTAGTCCGTGTCTATGATGTATAACCGGGTTTACTCGAGTAAAAGCTTAATAAAAACATTATAATAAATCTTTATTGAGTTCGTAAAAATAAGGATATGTACATGACGAGAAGATATAACGTGAGAACCCTAAGGGCGACGTACAGCTTAAAGCTTGCTTTGAAACAAATTTAAATATTGCAATCCTAAATTAAAAAGAACTAAGGAATGTTTAGCTGGTCCTAAATTTTTATAATCACACAAAAAAATACAAAACGAAATTTTGGAAAAAGACTTCTTTATTATAAAAATGTAATATCAGATAAACCTTCATTAGTGTTTTTTATTTAGTTTCCAAAAATTTCAACTTTATGCTTAATTTCGCGCGAAGGTAAGTTGCATGCAAAACATATGACAAAAAATTTTCAAGTAAACTGCATGGCTTTAAAACAATTTTACTACAGTGTTTAAAAATGTTAAACAATTAGTGAATAAAAAAATATATATTGTAAGCATATGTTGAAACTGTTTTTGACAAGAAAGCAATTATTATTTTATTATTTAATGTAAGTTTTAGCACATTATAAGCTTACGTCGACGTTCATTAATTTATATTGCAAAAAATTTTATTCAAAATATGCAAAGTATATGAATTGCATGCGATTAGAAAGCAAATACGAATTTTAACATAATTTTTAAGTTTTACTTTTTTATAGAGTGAATGTTTTATTTATAAATTAATAAACTTTTATTTTGAGTGCATGATTGTTTTAAAATAAACTAATTTAAACTTTTAATGAGTCCAAACTTATAAAGACATACACATTCTATATGCGACACTTATTTTCCGATAAATCTTTGTTTTCTTTATTAAATAATTTTTTAAACTGCAAAAACAATGGTAAAATTGTTTTTAGTCACAAATTTAAATGCATCTTGAAAAATCTGTCTGTTTTCGCAAGTATACATTATGGCCGCATTGAAAACATAGATGACATACTACAGCGTGGTGGATCTCAATGCAGTATCAGCAATTATTTTTAAAAAAATCTTTACAGAGCGATAAGGTAGATGTGGGGGTAATCTGTAAATTAGGGCAAATTTAAGACTTAAATGGTTGAAAAACTATATTAATTTTAATTAAAACGGAGTGGCTATTCCACCCGCTGAACATGGTGAAATAAGAGAAGTAATTTATTTCGCTAGTCGGAATATATGCAGAAGAGGAGACGAAAAAAATAGGATAGTAGATGATTTATTATTAAACAAATCCATAATTTAAAATGAAGTTAAAAGTGCAACTTCAAAACATATGACGTGAGTTAACCTCAAAATCTCAAAGGCAGAGCTAGAGCTGGTGATAACCATCGCAGTTAGGTGGCGCAAAAATCGAATACGCGAAATTAGAATTTTAATAAAATAAGAATAAATTGCCAGTTACGTATCCATTTCAACTTGTACAGGCAGTGCAACTTGAATAATTCGCCTATTAAATTTTAGATTTGGTTAAAAAAAAAACACACTTTTTTGTTTAAAGCTTTATAACTTTCGACCTAATTAAGATCTTTCGGTTTTCATTCCTGAGTCTGGGGAAGGCAATTGTCCTCTTTCGAAATCCGCCGGAAAATTAGTCAAAGATTTTTTTGTATAACGTTTTAAATTAAGCAAAGTGTTTTCTTAAGATATTCTATAATCTAACGTTGTTTGTAGAAAAAAATAGCAAATTCAATTTTTCGTGAAAAATATTCTGGTCTCCACAAAAAGGGTTTCCCCACATAAAGTTATGGGTGTTTATCAAAAAGTTGGCCACTCTGGGGAGTGTAGTTTCTGAGAAAAAAAGTTGTTCGAACTGACTGAAATTATTTTTAACTTATTATACTAACTATCAGGTAACGGAAAATTAGCGTGGCCGCGAAAAAAATTCATAAATTGATATTCAAAAATTATAACAATGTTGGGAATGGCTATTCTGAACGTAGTGAAGTCGTGAAAACTAATTACAGTGAAACCCTTCTATAGCGCCGATTTTGGATTTGTCGGTGAGTGGGAACTAACTCCTTATAGCCCGCTCCGCTTTTGTTTGTTCACGCTTGAGTGCCTGCCTAAGTGACAACCGTAGACCCCGCGGCACCCGTGCGGCTCCTGTTATACGTACCTTCGGCATATTGAAGAGTTTCACTGTAGTTCTCAGTCAATGTACATAAAATTCAATTATAATTTGATAAAATACAATAGTGTACCACCTTCTCATTCACTTTCTGTTGCTTTTCTGTAAATTATTAAGGAAAGAAAATAGGACGTACCATGATTTAGTCAAATAAACATCAACTGATCTAAATAACAATCTTTATCAGAAGCTGAGAACGTGACACTGATTATGATTATTTATAGCAGGATAAGTTATTGTTTTAACTAAAAGTGGCTGACACCAATTCTTTGCACAAGACTTTATTCGTGTACTAATTTTGAGCACACCTTCTTTTAAATTGCTAAAGATACATCAGGTGATAGAAAAAATGGGAAAGAGAAAAGGAAACGCGAATAACTTGGTAAATATTAACATTTTGATCAAATACTTCTTATTGTTATGGTATTTCTTTAATCGATGTTTTCTCCAAATATATCAATTTTATCAAAAAATGATATACAAATGAAAATATGCATCTCTGGGAGTGGGCCAACTTTTGTTTCAAACTTTTTCCTGTAAAATCAATTCCAAGAAATTTCACCTGAATGTCCGGCGACTTCGAAGCCGCCTGGCAACACTTTTGTATTCAGGTAAGTGCCTGGCGATGCGCAGGTGCTATTTCTAATGTCAGCCTCTACATGTACACCAATTTTCAACCTTATCCGAGTCACGTTAGTTAACTGCCAAAAATTCGCACCTTTGACAGGTCGCCACAGGTAAACGCATCCACTCACACCTGCCAGGCACCCTTTTTTACGTAATTGAGGAGTTTTAGTCAGGGCCAACAGGACATGTAATTAAAGTGCGCGTGTCTAAGAGCAGAGTTTAACTAATTTTTTGCAAAGCCAAATTGACTAGTTCATTCTCTACTGGTGAAATTGATTGAAGATCTATCCGACTAACAAACCTCATTCAAATTTACATTGATTTTAGTTTTTTTTTCTTATATGGGAACTAGTTCAATATGTGTATGTACCAACAGGAGATGAAAATGAAGGATAACTTTGAAATTTTTTGAAATAATCAATAAAACAATACTCGAAGTTACAAAAGTAGTTTTTTATATTATTATTCTTTCTCGTGATATAATGTAGGTTGAAGAGAAATAAATAACGGTAATAGTAGTTTAACGTTGCTAAAACCAGAGAAAATTAGTACTGGGGACACGGGTCCGACATGACATTTTTTATGGTTTTTTATTTTTAGCTACAATTAGAAATAATTAAGTTTCATCAAAATGAGGGAGGTTTTTCTTCATGTTGAGCTCCTATTATGAGAATTTTTTTCATTGCCCATCTCTTCTTTATTATTGATTGCAGAGCTTGTACACAAAATGGCCAACTTTTTGAGAATCACCCTTATAGGATATCTTTCTGATAGAATTTCAAATTTAACAAACGAAAAAAAATAAAAAGGTGGGATTTTAAGTCGGAATTTAATATTTCAAAAGAACTGTCGCTGTTTCATAATTTCTAGCATTTTTAAATTTCTTGACGAATTTTAAAAGAAGACGATAAACCTTGCGAGAATATGAAAACACAGTTTTAATATCTCATTTAAGTAAACAGTCATAGAGATTTAAATAAATAATTGTTATATGTTTCAAGAGAATAACAAAGTTTTCTTTCGATTTTTGGCAAAATTGAAAATAATCCTATTTTAAAAAATTAGTTTTTAAAGAAAATATTTCAAAACAATTCCAAAATTATCAAAAAAGAATCCGGAAGATTTTAAAGAATTTTTCCTAATTATGTAGAACTTCAAAATTTTTGTAGGAAAAGTAGCAATCGGTTTAAGCAGAGACTAGGAGCGAAGCATCGTTTGCTCTTTTCTCTAGACAAAGAAGAGAACAAAGCAGGCCAGTGTCTTCTCTCCGTAGTCTTCGAGTTTAGTGAGTTATCTTGGTGTCATGAATCTCGTTGTGGGGAGATGAGAAATGATCTTGGTGAGTTTCTTATCGAAATGGTTGAGGAATTTGTGGCAATGTGTGGTAGAAGCGTCATTCGCTAGCAGTGCAATATTCCTGCCTGATTTCCGCGCGTGCGGAGTGACTTCATGCTGTCATGAATGCGTTCTGTTAGTATTCCCGTGCTGCTGGTTCCAGCGTACGTGTTTCAGTTTTTAATTTTGCAGAGAAAAAGTGAGAAATTATAGCTAATAGGTCAGTAAACCTAATTTCACAGAATTGATAGAATAAGTGAATTAAACTTTTCAGTAATAAAATGTACGATTATAGTTACAGCTTGTATGAAGAAAATGAAATAAATGAAAGCTTTTAAAGTTCAAATATGAGTCTGTCAAATCCTGGAAGGTAAATTAAACTTTTGTCACACTCTCATGCATCTAGATCAACTAGTTAAAAAAAAATTTAATTTAAAATGAAACTCCTTGGCTGAAAGTTGAACTAGTTAGTTGGAAATTGAAATACTTCTTTCAGCTACACTTTTTAAGGTGAAAATTAATCTTTTTAACTGAAAATTTATCTATTAGATTTAAAATGAACATTTGTTGGAATTTCATAATTTTGAGTAGAAAATTCAATTGTTTGGTAGAACATTGAACAATTTTGTAGAAATTTAACTGTTTCATAGAAGATTCTTTGTTATTATTTGTTTAGAATTAAGCTATTCTCTTCTTAACTGTTATTACGTACTTGGTTCAAAATTAATGTAATGTTTTGAGAATATGTCTTTTATAGTAGAAAATTAATCGTTGTTACAAATTCGTCTTTGTTAATTGAAAAATATTTCTTCGTACTAAAATATCAACCATTACATTTTTTTTCTGAATTCATTCTTTTTTGGTTACAATGTTTTTAGGAGGTTATTGAAATAAATACTTGAACATCTTTTTAGTTGTTTCTTTTCAACTATTTTATTTTGTGCAAGTGGACAATTGCACAATATCACATATATATCAATTTTGTACAAAATCACACATAAATAAATATTAAGTGAAGCTTAAATATGTTCAATTTTGAATTAGGTAGTTCAACTTTCAACCAAGCAGTGTCATTTTTAATTAAAGTAAAATCTTATTCTTGTATTTTTATTGTTTATTTTTTAATTTTGAGTAAAGGTATATTTGAAAAATAAATGGATGAGAGTGTGACAAAAGTTTAATTTGCCTTCCAGAGTTTGACAGTTTTATATTTGAATCTTGAAAGTTTTAATTAATTTCATTTTCTTTATACAACCTGTTACTATCATCGTACATTTTATTATTGAAAAGTTCAATTAATTTATTCTACAAATTATGTGACATGTATTTAACAAAACATCGTTAAAACTTTGACTGAAAAATTACCTATTAGATATTATTTCTCGCGTTTACTCTGCAAATGTGTATATATTTTTAAAATGGATTCATCCAAAAAGACGAATTTTCAATCAAATCTGCAAATTTTTAACGAAACATATTCATTTCGAACCAACAGTTTTTAAAAACAAAAAGATGAATTTTCAACTAAAAAATTAATTTTCTACCAAAAAATATTTTAAAAATCTTATTTTTTACATTTCGTGTTTGCTTATTTACTTTAATCAAAATTGGGTTTACTTTCATCAAAGTGTATACAGACAAATTTCTGGTGTTTGGTTTATATTATGTTTACGTTAGTCAGTGTGCTCAAACGAATTTTTCCTGTTTCAATGAACGACTCATTTAAAAACTGAAACTTGTAAGCAGCAGCATGGGAGTAATGACAGAACGCATTCACTGCGCAAAGGAAAGGGAAAGAGGGTCAACATCAGGACAACTGCAGGATTTCGCAGTAAGTTTTATAGCATATTGTTCACACGCAGGGATGCTTTTCCGGTAACTAACCAGTGAAAGCTTGGCGCCTCCAAGAGCGCGGATGATAAGAACGATTAGTTTAACAGAATATTTCGGGTACAATCGTCGCAACTCCCTTATAAGGACTCTATACCTCTCTTTCTTTTATTCTTCTTGGCTATAATGTTTTTTTCAGCTGGTGCTGAAAATTCGATAACGAACATGCTTCGATTTTTGAAGTCAAGAACTATGTCAGGCCTCGTGTGTGCATCAGAAACAATTGTGGAGAATATAAAGTTCCAGTGTATGCGGCACTTCTCATTCTCGACGATTGACTCTTTCCCTAGGCGTATTTATTGGAGCGATATTAAGGTTAATGCCGTAAGAGTACAAGAGATTGTAATAAAGCACTCTTAGTGCCGCATTGTGCCTTTGGATGTCGGTTGTTTCCGTATGAGTTGGACAATTAGATAGTATGTGTGCTAAATGCTCGGGGTGTGCATGGCACGCCCTGCAGCTTTCATCGGGAATGTCTTGGCTTAAAATGTGGCGACGGTATGTTAAGGTGGAAATGAAACCGTCTTGACATGCCAAAATGAAACCCTCCGTGCCAGACTTCAATTCAGGTGATTTAAGGAAAGCAAAAGTTGGCTCACATGACATTGACTGATATTCCACATTTATGTGGAAGATGCCGTGCATCCTCTATCGAAAAGTTGTTCACGGAAGTTTTTCTCTTGTGCTTTCATAATCCGGGCTTTCAGGAGTGAGTACTCGAGATAGATAAGGTATGATGCATTTTGCTCACCCCCAATACTGAAGTTAAGTCCGAGTGTTTCTGCAGTCACTTCCGCTGCTTTGTACTGAAACGCTCCTTTGCCTACTTCTTCGTGCTTCCTGACCATTTTAAGAAGAGGGTCTCTTCCATTTACGACTCCATATGCTGTGCCCAGAATAATCATATTGTGAAGACATTCAAGATTCAATATTCAGTGTCTACCTTGACGGCGTGAGATGTAGAGTCGCGGAACAGAAGACTTGAGATGCATGCTTTTGTTCATGTGCATAATTTTTCGTGTCCCGATATCAAGGGATCTTAGCTCGTTCTTCGTCCACGGTATCACTCCAAATGAATAGAGTACTACCGGGGCGGCAAGCATGTTCGTTGCAGATACTTTGTTCCTCGCCGACAGTTCGGAAGACTACATCTGCCGTATGAGCACATCTGCCGTATGAGACGTTTGTATCTGCTTCGGAGAGTATACTTTATAGATGTCACATTCTGAATGCGGCTCTGTGGCACGCCCAAGTATGTATAGTAGCGTATTCTGTTATCCTGCCCTGGTGCACTCCGATCTGCATGGGCTCTCTGACCCACCTCTCTCTCCGCTCTAGACTTCTCTTAGCACCAGATACTATCCGTATTCTCTCAACAATATGCTGCCTGATGGTCAGCAGCTTTGACTTGTTAAGCGTGTGATAACGGGTCCGGAGTTCGTGCGCAAACTTTCGAACCTTGGAGGTCAACTCCTGCCAGATGTAATGTAGTCAATCACACAATGTGGGACGTGTACTTTTTTGCCCAGCCTATCTGGATGGCGAGTTGATGCATTTGTTTTTGGTTTTATGATCAACAATTGATAGTCCAGAGGTCGGATTCTTCGGAAAAATGTCCACGCATCTCGTCATCCATTTCAGCCAGATCTTTAGGCTTGAGAGAAACCTGGGTGTTTATGTTTCTCCGAATCATAAAGCATCGCTCTTCCTCTATCGGATGCCTGCCCGCGGTTGGTCGAATAATGCGATAGCTCCGAGTGTTTCTCGCACCACAGAGCATGGAGGCGTGCCATGTAACCCCGTTCAGGGGCCACACACGCTTTGTAGTAATCTAGCAAGTCGCGATTTAGTCGCTCCGTCCACCTAAAGGTCCCGAAATTCCGTCGATCCATCGCATTGAATTCATCTTCATTCTAGCGTGCTTTCTATAATGTATGCAAATACACGTTATAATGATGAACTTGAAATATAATGTTCAGAAATTGTATATACATTATTGTATTACGCCACAGATTCAAGACATCCGTATGCTTTTTGTAAATTGTAACAGAACTAACAAAATTACTGCAGGAAAGGCACGCTTCTCGGCTGCCGAGATAACTCGCAGCGAGACTAGACGCTGTTCGATTCCTCTGTATTGAAGACACTCCTTGCGAGCTCCTCGCCGAGAAAATAGGCATGCATATATATAGGGAATTTTTTCTTGGGAATTTATTTCGGTTGGTTTGGTAGTGATATTCCAGAGCAGTAAATTGACCTATTATGAAAAATGTAATTGTCATAAGTGAATGGCATAAAAAAATATCGCTACTTGTGTAATTTTGTAGTGATTGATTTACGGCTAGATAATTTTCAGTGTAGAAAATGTACTCCATGGGTCTTGGGTCTCCATTATTTTGTACCTTTTTTGATATGTCATTATTCATGGACAAATTGAGAAGTTTTTTCTATTTGTGTTTCAATTATAAATTCTTGAAACTTTTTTTATTTATTTCTACAATAATTTTTTAAAAATTGTATTCTAAGTGACTCATTTTTAAATAATATATCCTTCACTTCTGAACAAACACTTCTACTTTCTATGAAATTAGTTTAATTTTATACCGAAAATATGAATTAGAACAAAACAGTTACATTTACAAGCAAATTCTGTCGGCAATAATTGTAGAATAAAAATGTTTTTAAAGATTGACCGACCCTAACATATCACCCATTATTCAGAGCAGCCTAATAAAAGATTGATTGTCGATTTAAAAAAATATATATAAACGTCAGAATAACTTTTTTCTTATCCCACGAATGACGGAGTCGGTGAGAATGTTTAGCAAGATCCCTAAAAACCACCCTTACTATATCCGCACCTAAATTGTTAAAAATGAGAAGTTTGATTGTCGATATTTTAAAATTCAAAAGCGTTGTTATAATAATCTTGTAGGGCATTCAAAAAGCAACATTTTTCTTCTCTTGATTTTTTTTTTTCATATCGTGCGTTATGTGTCTTAAAATTTTCATTCTCGTCTATTTTTTGGAATTTTATAAATGCTATAACTCTGGTATTTTTTTTAATGCAAAAAAGTCACTAGGATAAATTGTTCCTCTTTTTGAATATTATGAACAGTCGTCAAGATAATTTTTGAATCATGAAAAATGGCTGGCTGAGGAACTTGATCTTTAGTTCAGGACACTAAAAGAGTACAGGAAAGGCCAATCCCATCTGTCAACTCTTTCGAAAGTTATCGTACTAACAAGCTAAAGATCTAAAGACGAGCAGACAGACGGACACATTCGTAAAAACCTGGACTTCGGATTCAGAGGGCCACAAAACGTGAAAAAATTTGCCAAGGGGGCGAGGAGGTGTCAGATTTTACACAAATCAAATACCTTCTACGATGAGAATGTGAAGATGACAAATTAAAAGATAATATATTAAAAAGATCATATTTCACAAAAATTTCACAAAAGACGAGAATATAAAATAAAAATCTCGGGGAATATTGTTGAATTAATTAATTTACTTTTTAATCAAATGAAAACAGTACGATCAAGAAATACATGGTGTAGTTCTCATAGTCACGAGGTAAACTAACATTCATTCCCAACATGAAAATTCTCAAGGATCTGCCAAATTTTTGAAGTCAGTCCATCCCAGTTTTTAGACAGAGAGAAGCAAGCAAACCAAGATCCTTTTTTCATAAATAACTTTTCTGATGCCAGGACAAGGAAATCAATTTCCAACAAATTTTGTTCATAGCTTGTGTCGTTTTTCCAAAAACTGAATTTTTTCTATTTTTGATGCACTTTTTTTACGAATAAAATGAAAACTACGCATCCTATCGAAAAGTGAATAATAACAAATTTGTAGGTATTCTTTAAGGCCATGTGACGAGTGGGTCACGTGACCAGATTCCTACCTTACCGAAATTTTTTGTGTTTCCTAACTTATTTTCACACGAAGTTCGACATCGAGTTGAAAGTTTAGGACATTACATAAGGAGTACTAAGAAAGGTGGGTCTGATCATAAATTTTGATAATGATAAACATTTTTTTTTGTAAATAATTGTTTTTTGCTTTTTTCATAATTATTAAAATTTATGACCAGACCCACCTTTCTTAGTGCTTTTTATTTATTATACCAAATTTTCAACTCAATGTGGCGCTTTGTGTCAAAATAAGTTAGGAAATAAAAAAAGTGTCGGTAAGGTAGGAATCTGGTCACGTGACCAGATTTGGACACATGGTCACGTGATCTGGTCACGCGAACAGAACTTTTACATAAATCTGATACATTCTCCGATGAGAATGTAAAAATAGATTCTAGGGTGGCCGCTTTAATAAAAAAAATAAGAACATGTCCGGTTAACATGTCCGGTTCAACTGTATTTTCTATTTTTAACTTCCACGAAATGGTACAGTTTACAGATTGAGATTTCCCTTCCAATATAAACTCACGTTATCATTTTCAATACTATAAATGTACAAATCAAGCAATGAATGACGAATTTTGCTAATTATATTAATTTAATCAATTGTAAGCTATAACACATAAAAAATGAAGGGAAAGAATCATGTTTTAACCGAGCACTTTTTAAAAGCAGAAGTGCAATTATTTTTATTGGGAACAGCTTAAAAATCCTCAAGAAGCTGCAACATCTTATTTTCAAATGTCGCAAAACGTACGAGTTTTTTGTTGTTGTTCGAAATGTAATATTATTTCCGTAGTGTTTGTTTAGGGTCGGAATATCTTTTCAAATAATGAAAATCCTGTTGAGTAAAAAAATGCCTTTATGGGCATGTGATATTTAGAAAATTGTCGATTTTACCAGTTTTAGGTTCCCCCGGCTTTTTTCCTAGGATAAGAAATATTCTGCCTTCAAAATGTGGGAAATGATAGCGAACATGCTAATGGACGTCCTCGCACACTTTTTTTGTCCTTTTTTTTTATCAAAATTTTTTTGATATTGCTAACAACGTGCGTGCATATTTCGAGGTTATATGTGTTACAATTCACCCGAGCGTTACTTCCAAACTACACAATATTTTTGGGCGGAAAGTTTGGTCTTAAAAATAAACATAGCAACTAATCTCCCGGAACGAACCTTGTTTGCAACCAATCAAAAAAGTTTATTTCATCAATAATTTCCAGATTATCGGAAAGGCAGAGATGAAAAACGACGTAACCTCAAAATAATGCATATGCATAAAATTTTTATTTAGTGCAATAAATTTTTTTGTTATTATCACTGAAAAAAGAATCTGGGGACGTCCGTTATGATATTTAATAGCATCTCCGAATTCAGTTTTAAAAAATTTTAATTTTAGTGGAAAAAAATCCGGGGAAATTGTAAGTATCACATGCCCTTAAACTTATCTTGTTAACCAGAGGGCTTTTTTTGCACCAATTAACCAAGGGGGGGGGGGGGGGCCAATCAACTCGACGCTTGAAAAAATCGAAAAAGTGTTCCTAATAATCTGAAAAAATTCATGGTTTTCGTTTAAACCTTCTACTTGACGGTACAATTTCGCTATATGTGTTTTTAAAAGTTATTGATGATATATTTAACAATAAACAAATAAACCCATAGAAAAATATAGTTTTTTTCAAAAATTCATAACTGAGAGAAAAATTAATCAAATTGAATGGTTTAAAAAGGAAATTAAAGGGAAAGAGTGTGCTTTTCAGTGAAAAAATGTTGCAAGAAATTTTCACGGAATTAAAAGCCTTCATTTTTAACATGAACTCATGCATTATTTTAGGTGTGAATGTAGGAGGTTTTGATAGAAATATAGACATTTTTCTATGCAAAACCATTTATTTAGTAACAAAAAATGATTTTTTAAACTGAATACGTACACAGTGGACCATGATTTTTCTTATTAAAATATTATACAGTGAAACCGTAAGGTAGATGCACCTGTTATCGGTCGTGCACCTATTATCGTGCTAACTTGATTGAAATGTAATAAATAATGATTTTTTATACCTTGAATTATAAGGAGTAATAAGTGCATTCACCTTACTCGCGCTAGTACAGAAATAAAAGAAAAATAGTAAAAATATCCCAAGTATGTTCTGACGAAATGTATACTTAAACCACAGGAGGGGGTCAAATCGACCCGAATTGTACTTTGACTGAACCCTATAGCTGACTAAAAGGTACTAGCAATTCGAAACTGTGCGTAAGGCTTCTATCTTAAATGAATAGTAATTACATTTTGAACCGAAGAGATGAAATTTGAACTGGCTAAATGTATGAATCACTTAAAAATATAATTTAAAAAGAAAAGAAAAAAGAATTTTCAACCAGAGATGAATTTTCAACAAAATATATAAATAGATTAATTACAGATCATATGTAATACTAAACTTAAAAGTAAAGTTCAAGAAAAGTCCAAAAATAATGTGATGTATTTAGCTATATGACGTGAGACACAGCACCATCTGGTGACATTTTAATTCTGCTATGAACACTTCGAAGAAAGAGCGGATTTTCCGCGCTTCACGCATTTTCCTCTTAGTCCCTGGGTTTAAGGCCATGTGACGAGTAGTTCACGTTAGCAGTTACCTACCTTGTTGAAACTTTTTTTTATTTCTTAATTTATTTTGACACGAAGTGCCACGTCGAGTTGAAAATTTGATATAATCAGTAAAAAGCATTAAGAAAAGTGGGTCTGGTCCTCAATTTTTATAATGATGAAAAAAGTGTTTTTTTTTTTTTAATATTTTTTTGTTGCTTTTTTATAATTATTGAAGTTTAGGACAAGGCCCACCTTTCTTAGTGGTTTTTACTTATTATCTCAAATTTTCAACTTATGCCTTAAAGCCTGGTCTACAATCGCCGCAAGTAGCTCGTTGCGGCGCCGCAAGACTCAGCGATGCAATACCGCATCGTAACGCAAGGAACAGCCGTCTACAGTGGTCGCGAGTGGCGTCGTTGCGGCAGCCAATCAGAGCTTACTATCAAATGAACTGTTTTCTCGTCGTGCTTTCACAGTCAAATATTTTTCGCCTCTACAATGGATCCCTCTGACCCGCAATTTGCTCTTTTGCAGTTTTTTTCTTCAACTTTAAATGCTTTTAAATGTTTCTTACATAACATAACAAACCAACAAAAAAATCCAGACAAATGCAAAACAAAATCACTCGAACTCAGTGTCGACGATGCCAAAAACGTGTGGTTGTACGAGGTTATGTGATGAGACGCTCTGATTGGTCCTCTGAAATTCGACGCGAGATCACGCGAGACGGTTGCGGCGCGAAAAGTTGAGTCGAACCAACTTTTCGCTCTCGGTTACTTACGGCGCTTGCTTGCGGTGCCGCAACGGGCCGTTTGGGACGATTGCAGACCATGCTTAAAAGATTTAAAAGGCCTACAAATGAAGGGTCCGCGGTCTAAATCTGCTGACATTTCAGAAATTTTACACAGAGAAGGAAAATCATTGCTATTTTTGCAATTTTAAATATTTTTAAAACCGTAAATTGTTTTTTGTTCATTTAATGTATCGACACGAGTCAGTCCTTTATCGAGAGTAACCAGTCGTTTATGTTACACCAATCTCACTAGAGCAGTGAGTAGTACCATTTACACTACTCAGTGCTGCACAATCACGACGGAGTCATGTCGGACTCGCCATACGCGTTTCCGATCATTAACGATCGAAGCCGAATAAGAACGAACGCAGCAACAACTGCCAGCTGATCGCAAATGGAAAAAGATATCAACATCTTGCGTTCTGGTTATGTGAAGTTTTATAAACGTTCATTTAAAATTCATTAAGAAAACGTTGAATCGTACGAAGTAATTTGTTTCCTCTGAATATTGTTCATAACTTTTAATTATATTGATTTTTCAACGTTTTTTGTTACCGCTTTTGGAGCACTTATGCAGTTTTTGTAAAGTGCAATACTTTTAAACATAAAAGTCAATGCGAAACATTTTTTTCATGAATATAACTGTCATGGATGGACTTCGTGGATCCTAAAGATGTACACTCTGTGTCTATATCAACTTTAAAAAAATGGACTTTTTTACTTTTGTCGCTTTCTCCTCAAATAAGCATGTATGATTCAAAACTACATGCCATTCGCGATCTTGATTCATTAAGTGCATGTTCGTTCTTATTCGGCTTCGATCGTTAATGATCGGAAACGCATCGCGCGAGTCTCACACAACTCCGTCGTGTATCATGAATGAATGAGTAGTGTAGATCAGCGTTCCCCAAACTGCTACCCTGGATAGGGTGGCTATCCGGCGGTAGGGGGATGCCACCCGGGGCCGGGTAGCTCGATAGGCTTCAAGGCAGGCTCCCCGCTGTGAGCATGTGACTACTTTTGTTGACCTAGCCTAACTGCCTTTCATTGTTCTGTGATTGAAACCTGTTACAATAACTGAAATTATAAAGGTATGAAACAATTGAATTTAAACGAGCTGAATCAATTTTGTGATATAATTTTAGAAATATGGAAAGAAAGTTCATAAGAATCGTTTAATATATTTACTAAATTTGTCCAAGAAAATCCATTACTGGAGCACTTTGCAGCGTTAACAAAAGTGCAATAACTTTTGAAGTTATTAACCGATTTTTTTCTATCTTTTTTTAATGTTCTCGTTATAATCCAGAAAATCCAACGCTGCCTATTAAAATTCGCTAATGAATATTTTACTAAATTTTCAATTTTTCCTAATCGGCTCTAATTTTCTAATAATGGGAAGGTCGAGCGCGACAAGCCAGCACAGGCCCGCATCACAAGCAGTCAATTGTCCCCCCTTGGGTTTACGTATTATGAAAAAAATTTGAGGGCAGCGGCCCTACCGCTCCCTAGACAGAGCGAAAAAAGTTTGGGAATCGCTGGTGTAGATGGCACTACATACTGCTTATTAGGATTGGAATAACATAAACGACTGGTTACTCTCGATAAATGACTGGCTGGTGTCGATGCACTAACCTGTAGTGTATGAAAAATTTTTTTTCTATAAGCGAACCAGTCGTGTATGTAAAAGCACTCAGTGCTCCAGGATTTTCTCCGTGTAGTCTTCATGAAAATTGTGGTATTTGTTCTCTTAGGTGTTGAAAGAAGACCGTCTTGATGAAAATAGAGACCGTACTCTAAGAAACAGTGTTGTATGAAGTACAGTGTGTTAATTTCCCGTTCTTGCTTACCTTCTGGGGTAGAAGGAGCAGGAGTGGATGATGTACACGTTTTACTTGCGTCGGGATTGGTTGCTTTAAGCAACCATGATCCTAGCTTCCAGAGCCTACAACTACTCTAATATCTATCATAATAATAATTCAATAAAAAACAGCGGCCGCCGTTTTAGACCATTTAAAAATTTGTTTAAATTCTACGTGTGGCTATTCGTAGTACTCAAACACTAAATATTTAACCTCGCCACGTTTTTTGGCAAACATAATGTCAGACTTATAGCATTTTCAAAATCCAAAAATAAAAAAACAATTTGGGCCAAGCAACAAACTATATAAAAAAGTGAATAGAAGGAAAACGTTTTTTTTAACCCTACAAGCAGTGGCGTAGACAGGGGGAGGCATGGGGGCCCTAGCCCCCCCCAGAAACTAAGTACTTTCATTATGCTATTTCTTCAAAAGATATATATGGATGTAAAATTTGATTGCGCATCTTTTTTTCTTAAGACAAAACGTTGTAACTTTTTTAGTTTAAAAATTAAAGCCAAAAAACTTA
>NC_046664.1:110772086-110782110 GCF_010883055.1 Belonocnema kinseyi | reverse complement strand
ATTAAAATTCGAAAATTTTTTCTAAAGCCTCCAGGGGACTTCGTTTTCGCACGAAAAAATTTTATGTGCCCTTATTGCATCCGGACCCACAATTGTATTTATCATTTTCCCCATACTAATTGTTCAACCTTAAAAGTTAATACTTCAACAGATAATTTTATATCATGGGGGATACACACTGTATAATTCAGATATAATGTTTGTCAATGAAGATTGAAACATTTTCGAAACGGTAAAAAATATTGGCGCATATCACTTATTTATATACAAAAACACTACTTTTAGTCTTATTTATTCAGTAGTTGACATAAACTTCCCTAATAGTAATTTAAATTATCCGTCCAAAATTTAACAGTTGCAAGAGTTTTTTCGTCTGCTGCTCTCCAAACTTAATGTATTTCTTCTTCATATTACATATTATACATCTTTTACGCGTAGAAAATTTAAAAAAAGTAAACAGAAGGTCTTATTTGTTATGCAAATAAAATATTTAACTCTAAACGACTTTTTTCTGAAAAAATAAAAAACTTACCGCTTCTTACCGCGATTACTGGTAATTACCGGTAAATTTGTGGTATTATTTGGTATTATCGGTCACTTCCTATCACTAATAGTGGCGTTCCCGGTTCAAATCCGAACTATAGCAGATTTTTTGGCGTTTCTACAGAAAATTATTTGACTAGTAATCGGCAATATCTGACATTAGAAATTGATATTTACATAAGGTTGATATTTTTGAAAAATATTTTAATACCCAAGTGAATTATTCTTATTCAAAAGTATGTAAACAAATGTTTCATTAAATACTGCGCACATATGAAAAACACAACTACACTCATAGTGTTTCACTTATTTAAACATAAATTATTGGAGCTCTGACCTCTTCCAGATATGCTATTGCAAATTATAATAGGTGTTTCAATATAGAATTCTTTAAATAAACCGAATAAAGTACTGTGTAAATATAAATAAGAGTATTGGCAGTCATATTCTTATAAAACGGTTACTTTTTCGACTATTCCACTAGAAATAAATCGTGCTATTCCAAAACTTTCATCTTCTTCAAAGTCATGTGTACATTTAGTAATAAAATCGCAAATTAAACTCATTAATAATCTTAAATTGGTAAAACTACAAAAAATGATCAATTTCCCGACTTGAAAATGTAAACTGACCTGGTTACGTCCGCCATTTTTATTCGTATATGACAGGCGGAAATTGCAGCGCCGTCTAGATTTAGAATCCAAATTCTGCATGTTTTTCGATAGGATGCTGCAGTAATCTGCATCAACTACTTTCTAACATTTCTTTTATTAGACATGTTTTTGGGCTGCCGAATACTGAACTATAGAAAGATTAATATGTATAAAATACCTTATGTAAGTTATTTTTGTATTACACGAACTGCATTTAATGTGAAAAATACTATTTTTATCTGCATGTCAATGATTCGCTGTGTTCGACAGCAAATAAATTTCATAATAAATAAATCAAATAAAAGTACATAAAATATTGAACATACTTTCATATCTATACCTACAAAAAAGTTGCTTTGGTGTATTTTACAGGACTATTCTGATTTGATGATTTCCTAAACTGGAATTTCAGAATTGCAGTCGATTGTAGCATACAGCCAGGATCGGTCTCAATACATATTTTTTTCTGCATGTTCAGTTATTTCTCTCACTATAAAACCGTGGCATTCTGTGCTAGGATTTTTAAACATTTACAAAAATGAATTTTTTACCAGAACGAACAGCACAACAGCTTATTATATGTAAATGAATACTCCATCTACCGATTACCGTTACCGGTGCATTGTCGATAACCGCCACATCCACCTTATTTGTTTCAGCAGAATTTAAAAATTGTGGATTAATTTATGAAGCCGAACTTTTTAATTTTTCTTTATTTGTGTGTGTAGCTCAATTAGCGCATTTCAAAATTTAAATTTAAACTGAGCCTAACGATACTCCATAAGACACACAAATAAACATTTTACAAATTTAATTTCTCGTAAATTAATACCCTTATGAGGCTAAAACGTATTTCAAGTGTCTTTTAATATATTTAAAATTGTGTTTCTAATGTTCCACTACCTAATCAAGCTCGACCACCCTTAGCGCCAGTATTGAAATTAAAATAAATTTTTTGAAGTGAAATCATTATTTTTAATTTACTTAATTATTAAGATGAGATTAAATTGTTATAGATTTATAGACTTCCAAATAATACAGTTTAAAATTAAATAAGATAACAAATTTCAAATTTAAAGATTCTTTTGATCTTGTATGTAAATAATCAAGGTACGAATAATCAACTTTCCCTCTCCTTTTACCCTTGCGTATAGTGAAAGATAAAGCTGCAGTGCTATTGGAAGTAACCAAACTCCAAGAGATAAGAGAAGAACTAGCGGCGGAAGTGACATCACTCCATGCTCAACTAGAGCAAGAAAGGTCCAAGAATCATGCTTCCAATGCTGAAACTAAAACTACAAAACAAAATGTAAATTTGTCCCTTTTTTCTATTTATAAAAAATATAATTTTGTCAACTCATGAAGCAAATCATTAATTTAATAATATATTTATTTTTCAGAGCAAGAAGAGGCTGGCTAGTGAAAATGCCTAAATTTAGTTTTCCAAAGTATAAAGTATGATCAGAGATTGTGCACATCTCTGGTAAGATGATATTGTGATCTAATTAGTTTTAAGTGTCGTGATTGTTTAACATTGATTTGATTTTATATTGATACACAATTTTACACTTTCACGCGAAATAATCATTTTTTCAAGGTAGTGTCTGTACGTCTGGACAGTACGTACATTTATAACGCGGTCGAGTCTAAACGTACGGACCTGCCAAGGGGAGGGGGTTGCTGAAAAAGGGAAGGTGGCGTGGCTAGTGTATATACGTTCGGGCAAAAGTCACGCCCGCTTCCCTTTTCCAGCTCCCCTTTCCAAGACCGCACATTCAGACTCAATCGTATTACACACGTGCATAAACGTACGACTGTTCGGACTTTTAGACTCGGCCTTTCTTCAAATGTAAAGTCTGAATCAAGCGAAAGAAAACTATTGATTACTGATTAGTTTATATTATTACATATTGCGTTGATGTTTTTAATAACTTCTAAGAATTGTAAAATCGTAAAAGACAAGGAGCATTTAAATGTTTTTATTTTTGTTAATAATTTTTTTCAATACCTACTGCCTATTACATTTACGTAATTGAAACGTGAAATAAAACTTTCAAAATTTATGAGCCAATTGTGATCTGTGAGCTCTTTTGTTATTGAATATATTGTAATGATTTCAAATATTTTGTAATAAACATGCTAATTGATTATTTCTTATACAGTAAATTTTCGATTACCCATTTCTCTGACACTCGCGTTTAACATGTGACAATATCTCGGATAATTTTGTTTATTTTAAGCTTTTTCTTCAATGTGTCCCGAAAAAACCCGAAAAATAAAACTCCCGACAACATTTTTTAAATAGAAATTTTCCGACATAAATTATCCAACACCAAATTTATCGATCTTGAAAAATTCCCGGCGTTATAAAATTTCCTATTGCCGGGGACTTTAGTATTCGGGAATTTTCAATCTGTTCGAAATGAGTCTCCGAATTTTTTTCGGAGACCGAAATTTTATCTACAAGAATTCGAGGTGCTTCTGCGTATAAAGCAAACGCCTTCCCCCAATACAGTGATTATCAATAAATTCTGAAAAGTGTTTTTCTCGCAAGTGGACTGAGTGGCGTTCTAAACTTCGAAATAGTTTAGAGAAGACAGGCCAGGCAGAAAACTAACTTTCGACTGATAACAAGTGTTTTGCAAGTATGTCATTGAAGCCAACGATACTGATGATTATGATAGACGAAAACGTAGATAACATTGAACTGAACTACGGTAGTATTTCTTACGAGTTAATCAGTTGATTTGCATCTTTTTACTCAAATTAGATGTACTTTTCTTTATTTTTGTTGTATTTATTATATTTTAACGAATTTTAGTGAAAACTCCATAAAAACTCATATCATCCCTTTACAACAACCCTGAGGTATTAATTATTCCCAGAGCGACACGTGTATAATGCGCGTTTTGTGAAGATTTGGCCTCATGATTAAAATTTCAAAAACGCAGCAGTGGAAAATCGAAAAGAAACATATGCTTTTTAAAATATTAGATGTATAAATATTGTTAACCTTTTTCGGATGTTATAGGATCTCCGACGCGCTGAATCAATGGGAAATTGTGAAGTTTTAACATAAAAGTTAATTTGAAACCGAAACAGATTAGTTTTTAATCATAAGGATGAAGTTTTAATCAAATATTTCCAGTTTTAAACACGAAAGATCAAATTTCTACAAAAAAATGAATTTTTAAGTCAAAAAACGAATTTTCAAGAAAACAATTGAATTTTCAACCAAAAAGGATGAATTAATGCATGCACGGCCCCTAAACAGAATTAGGATTCATTTACCTTCAAAAAAACATTAAATTTTCTTCTTTTCAGACATGAACTTGTGTAGATTCCCAAATCAGATCCGATTCAAGATATCTTACGAAAACCTAGTTTGTAGAAGTGGAGCCAGTCTTATCGCAGCAATGCCACTTATCATCATACTGTCAATTTTCTATTGCTATTTAATCAAGTAAAAGTATTGAAAGCTTTCTCATACGTAAGAATCATAATTTATTTTAAGCTATCCTTTTTCCATTCTGGACTATTCATCAAATCCAAACTTATTTGGATTTTTGTAATAATTTGTAATAATTATTAATTGTAAGCTACTGACATTTTAAAAATATTTTATAGATATATATTTTTCCGGTCAAATTAAAAATCGAGTTTTTCATTTCAAAGTTGACAGCTTCTGTAGAAAAAGGAATAATGTTCAAGAAAATAGTTGAATTTTTAAACGAAAGAGATTAATTTTGATTGCGAAATTTATTAGTAAAAATTTTCAAATTAAAAATCGAGTTTTCAATTTAACCGATGAAAGTTTCTGTCGAAATTGGAATAATGTTCAACAAAATAGTGGAATTTTTAAATGAAAGAGTTAAAATTTGAACTACTTTCTTCAAAATTCATATATTTTTGTTTGTTATAGATTCATAATTTTAGTTGAAAATACGTCTTTTTGGTTGAAAACGATACTTCTTTGTGGAAATATTTTTTTGGTTAAAATTAATTTTTTAAACTGGAAATTTAATTATTTGGCAGAAAATTGAACTCTTATGTTGAAAATTCGTATAACTGTTGCTTCATAAATTATTTTTTATTAAAGGTTCATAATCTTTGTTGAAAATTTATATTCTGGGTTCAAATTCAATTTTTTAACTGAAAATTTAACTATTTGGTTAAAAATCGAATTGTTTGGTTGAAAAATAATTTGTTTTAGTTGAGAATTTAAGTATTTCATTGAAAATTCAACCTTTTAGGTAGAAGATTCAACTCTGTTGAAAGTTGGACTACTTTCTTTAAAATTCAGTTTGTTGGTTAAAGATTCATAATCTTACTTTTAGTTAAAAATTTATTTATTTTAGTAAAAAAATTTTTTTTGAATTAGTTTTTCAATTGAATATTTAACTGTCTGTTTTAAAATTAATTTTTCTAAGTTGAGAATTCAAGAATATCGTTGAAAATTCGTATTTTTTGAATAAATTTAACTGTTTCTAATTTAAAACAAAATCTTTTTTTGTTTATAATATCAAATATTAGATTTTTCGTTAAAAAATCATCTTAGATTGTAAATTCAACTTTTTGGTTGAAAGTTGAACTACTTTCTTCAAAATTCATTGTAGTTGGAAATTCATCGTTTGTTAAAAATTGAACTATTTTATTAAAAAATCTTATTTTGGTTAAAAATTAATTTTTTATTAAATTATAATTTAAAATCTTCTTTGGCTGAAATATCAACTATTGCGTTTTTTGTAAAAAATTGATATTCTTTGACTGGAAATTCCACTCTTTGGTTGAAAGTTAAACTACTTTCTTCATAATTCATCTTTTTTGTAGAAAATTTATATTCTGGGTTAAAACTCAATTTTTTAAATGAAAATTCAACTATTTGGTTAAAAATTGAACTGTTTGGTTGAAAACTAATTTGTTTTAGTTGAGAATTCAAGTATTTTGTTGAAAATTCAACTTGTTGGTTGAAAGTTGAACTAATTTCTTTAAAATTCATTTTATTTGTAAAAGATTCGTAATCTTACAATTAGTTCAAAATTAATTTCTTTTGTTGAAAAATCTTATTTTTTTAAATTAATTTTTTTAACTGAATATTCAACTGTTTGTTTCTCAAATTACTTTTTCTTAGTTGAGAATTTAACTATTTCGTTGAAAATTCGTATTTTTTGAATGAATTTAACTGTTTCTAATTTAAAACCTAAAAGATCTAAAAGATCGAACTAGCTGTTCGAAATAGACGAGGGTTCATCAATATAGTTGATTTTGCTACCCAAAAAAAGATGACTTTTTAGGAAAATGTAGATAAAATCAACAAAAGTAAAAAATTAATCTGGAAAATTCCGGGTTTTCCTCTAAACTCTAAGGTGCTTCTTGGTGTTCAAAAATCTGGGCTATAGTTCCCGGTTTTCCCAATCAGTGACCACCCGACTTGAAGTTGTACATTTCTTTAATTTTTTGTCACTTAAAATATGTGGTTGACTTTCTGTTTTTAAGTCAAATATTTAGGGGTTAATGTTGATAATCCAACGATGTTTCGATCGCACCTGGTGTGATAATTCTGAAAAAAGAACCTGAAAACAATGATGAGGAGAGTGGGCTGAAAGGTAAACATAGAAACATAACCTACAATTTCTTGAGGTATTTGCAGATTTGCTTAATCTGACATTAAATTGAACCAGCTATGGATAATAATTATAGCACAAATATACAAAATATACAAAATGTACAAACGGATTTTAAGGTGAAACACTGGGCAGTTAAAAACACACGAAATTGACTCATTTATCTGTCAGATTGTATCTGTCACAAAATTGCTTGCTTCGGGATCGAACAGTAAAATACCAACAATCTCAATTCTAAATCTGCCTGAGTTAAAGCCGATATCAGGTTGTGTGCGTACGACATACCTACGATGGCCACGCGACGCACACCTGTTAAGGGTTGAGGGCCACTTTCATTTACCTCATGTCGGTCATTGTCGGTGGTGCAGTTTCTTTGCACACCGACCGAGTCCTGGAATCACTTGTGGATATAAAACCGATATATATATATATATATTTCAATCAAATGACCATCACGGGTATACGGGCGAGTAGGGGGCGCCATGTTTCTATCAACTGATATTTCTAATGCATTGTGACTCTATTTCTCTCTGGTGAAATACACTGAAACAGTGAAACATGCACAATAGGGAGGTCCAAAAAACGCGTTTCGAGCAACAGGGTAAGTTACCCCCCCCCACAACTTTTAATTTCCGGCTTAAATAAATGCGTAATTTTTTTCGAAATTCAAATATTAACATGTGCCACCGGGTACATCAAAATTCCATTTCGTTAACATGGGGAAATTTTGAATTTGCGAAAATTAAACTCATGCTCCAGGGTTTCATCGAAACGTGCTAAGTTTTGTAGAGATTGAATAGGAGTGTGTACGAAATACAGCTATACTAATAACTTTTATTTTTAACCGACCTCCCACCCTCTTCCAGAGCCCCAAATATAACACAAAAATAAAAAAAACTATATTTTCACGTATTTTAGAAACTCCCGTCGTCCTTTTCCTATAAATAATTATTAATGGACAATTTGAATATTCTTCACGACTTTCTAAACAATTTTTAATTGTTTGCATAAATGTATCTTATTTAAAATATTATTTATTCCTAAACGTCCGAAAAGATAGCATGGCATGAGGCAACCGATATGCCAACATCTTCAGCAACTTCTCTGATGGTAATTCGGCGATTCTTCCACACCATTTCTTCCACTGCTTGAACGTTTTCATCTGTTGTTGACGTGCTGGAACGTCCATGGCGAGGTTCGTCTTCGACATCCTCTCGGCCTTCTTGGAACAACTTGTACCACTTATACACGTTTTTTTTACTCAGAGTAGACTCACCGTATGCTACTGTCAACATTTCAAGAGTTTTAGAGCATTGGATTCCATTTTTCACACAAAATTTAATGCAAACTCTTTGCTCCATTTTTTTCGAAAGAAGAAAATCGCCGAGCACACCAAACTCTTCTAACCTTTTACGCCTCTGCCAGAAAAAAAAACACGAGCTATACAGTGATCCCAGATCTGAAACGAGACGTGGTCTAATACTATGACACGTCTATGTGCGTGTGAATAAGGTAGGAGACGATATAAATGCTTGAGTTGCGCGCGCAACACATTTCTCCTCTTCTGATTTTGAAAACTCGAAGGTGCACGATTGCCGGTCGGAACACTTCGGCGGTTCTATTTATATCTCTATCAGCTTTGAAATAAAATGAAGAGATTGGGATTGTAATATTTTCAGATTTCGATGCTGGGCTGGCGATTCTCATGATCTGAATACTTCGCGCGCCTCTTTAATGCGTGTATTTTGAGGTTACGTTACTTCACGTATAAAATATAAATTATATGTATATATATATTATTATTAATGATAATATTATAATTATGTTATATTATAATAGTCTTATATAAATCTTGATCCGAATTTGAAAGAAATTAAAGAAATTGGTGATTTTGGAATTCATCTAGTTGATGAATTTTCGTTGAAAATACATTTTTGAAACTGACAATTAATCTATACCATTTTTGGTTATAAAATCATATATTTTGTTAACAATTCGTCTTTCTTTGTAGAAATTAAATTGCTTTATGGAAAATTTATACTTTTTGATTAAAAATTCCATTTTTCGGTTGAATTATCAACTGTTAATATTTTTTGGTTGCAAAGTCGTTTTGTTTTAAATGCAACTATATTGTTAAAAATTAAAATCAAAATTTTTGGGTCGAAAATTTGATTATTCACTTAAAGTTGAACTACTTATTAAAAAAATTAATTTTTCCTTATTAAGGATTCATAATTACAGTTGAAAATTCAACTATTTGCCTTTAAATTATGTTAAAAATTCAGCTTTTTGTAGATAATACTCTTTTTGACTTTAAAATTTAAAATTTTATTAAAATTAAAATGGACCTTTTTTAGTAGAAATTTAATCTTTTTGGTTGAGAATGTATCATTTTGGGTCAGAAATGCAATTGTTTCGTTAAAATATGAACTGTGCAGCTTCTTGGGTTTAAAAGTCGATTATTTCACTAAGAGTTGAACTACTTTGTAAAAAAATACTTTTTTTTTAACAAGGTTTTTTAATTATGTTGGCAAATTTAACTATTTGGTTCAAAGTTTAACTCTTTAATTGAAAACTCATATTTATTCGCTTAAGAAATTCAACTTTTTGTAGATAATTCGTCTTTTTGACTTTAAAATTAAATAATTTCGTTTAAAATTCATGTATTTTATTTGAAATTTGTCTTTTTTGCAGATCATTAATTTTCTTGGTTGAAAATTCATCTGATTGGTTGACAATTCAACAACTTTGTTGAAAATAAATTTTTTCCGTTAAAAATTATTTATCTTTATCTGAAAATGTAACTATTATAGCATTGATTAAAAATTAATCGTATATATTGGTTAAGTTTGAAAATCGTTTTTTTATTGAACATTAATCTTCTTGGTCAAAACAATTTTGTTAAAAATTCGTTTTTTTCCTTGTTCAATTCAATTTTTTATCACAGCTTTTATCTAGAAATTCAACTATTCCATTTTTGGTTAAACTTTGTCCTGTGAATTGTATTAGTTAAAACACCAATTATTTGTTAGAAAATTAATTTATTTGTGTTCGATTATGACTTGAAATATTATTTCAGTCTAAAAAAATTTTATTTTCAATCCATTCAATTTGAAACTTTTTAATTAAAAAAAGAAAATTTCGTTAATTATCAGCAATATTTGACCGTTCATTTAAAACAATCCATTACAAACAACTGTTAAA
>NC_046664.1:110770896-110771986 GCF_010883055.1 Belonocnema kinseyi | reverse complement strand
AAAACATTTTAAAAATTAAAAAAAAAGAATCCGGAAGATTTTAAGGAAATTTTTTTATTTTGCAGTTTTTTAAATTTTAGGAAAAAATCTAATTAACAAAATCTATCAATTTTCAACCCAAAAGTTTACTTTTTAACAAATTAAATTAATTTTCTATCGAATAATTGGTGTTTTAACTAATACAATGTACAGGATGAAGTTTCAATCAAAAATTGAATAGTTCAATTTCCAGATAAAAACGATTAATTTTTAATCAATCCTAGAATAGTTACATTTTCAGATGAAAAAATATAATTCTTAATCGAAAAAATAAATTTTCAATAAAGTTGTTAAATTCTCAACCAATAACAGGAATTTTTGACGAAGAAAATTTGTGATCTACAAAAAAAAAGACAAATTTCAAACAAAATACATGAATTTTCAACGAAATTATTTAATTTTAAAGTCAATAAAACGAATTGTCTACAAAAAGTTGCTTTTTTCAGCGAAAAATATGAGTTTTCAATCAAAGAGTTAAACTTTCAACCAAATAGTTAAATTTTTAACCATAATTATAAAACCTTGTTGAAAATATCAGTATTTTTTTGCAAAGTAATTCAACTCTTAGTGAAATAATCGACTTTTAAGCCTAAGAAGATGTCCAGTTCATATTTCAACCAAACAAGGTCAATTTCCAACAAAATATATTAACTTTTAACAAAATTATTTAATTTTAATGTCAAAAAGAGTATGATCTACAAAAAAGCTGAATTTGTAACCCAAAAATATGATTTTTCAATCAAAATTTTAATTGTCGACCAAATAGTGTAACTTTCTATCAAATCATCTGAAATTCTAGGATTGATTAAAAATTAATGGTTTTTATCTGGAAATTTAACTATTCAATTTTTGATTGAAACTTCATCCTGTACATTGTATTAGTTAAAACACTAATTATTTGATAGAAAATTAATTTAATTTGTTAAAAAGTAAACTTTTGGGTTGAAAGTTGATATATTTTGTTAATTAGATTTTTTTCCTAAAATTTAAAAAACTGCAAAATAAAAAAATTTCCTTAAAATCTTCCGGATTCTTTTTTTTTAATTTTTAA
>NC_046664.1:110768931-110770796 GCF_010883055.1 Belonocnema kinseyi | reverse complement strand
AACTGGAGGATATGCATTGGGAAACCCTTGAGCATCCTCCATACAGCCCAGATTTGTCACCCTGTGACTATCATTTGTTTGCGCCCATGAAAGATGCACTTTTAGGATTGCGATTTGACAACGATCAAGATGTTGAGGAATTCCTGCGCAATTGGTTGATGACTCGACCTCAAAGTTTCTACGAACAAGGAATTAGCAAGCTTCCAAACCGCTGGAAAAAATGTGTAGAGCGTGAAGGAGACTATGTAGAAAAATAATCAATAATAAAGCGATTTCATGAATAGTGAACCGCCTGTCACTTTCAATAAGGTCACGAACTGCACCAGTGATCCCAGATCTGAAACAAGACGTGGTCCAATACTATGACACGTCTATGTCCGTGTGAATATGGTAGGAGGCGCTATAAATGCCTGGGTTGCGCGCGCAACCCATTTCTCCTCTTCTGAATTTGAAAACTCGAAGGTGCACGATTGCCGGTCGGAACACTTCGGCGGTTCTATTTATATCTCTATCTGCTTTGAAATAAAATGAAGAGATTGGGATTTTAATGTTTTCAGATTTCGATGCTGGGCTGGCGATTCTCATGATCTGAATACTTCGCGCGCCTCTTTAATGCGTGTATTTTGAGGTTACGTTACTTTGTTACTTTGTAATATTATAATTATATTATATTATAATAGTCTTATTTAAATCTTGATTCGCATTTGAAAGAAATTAAAGAAATTTGTGATTTTGGAATTCATCTCGTTTGGATGAAAACTCAATTATTTGATTGAAAAATTAATTATTTTGTTGAAAATGTAACTATTTTGTAAAAAGAGTCCTCTTTTCTATCAAAAATTCAACTACTTTGTTAAAATTTTTATTTCTTTTATTTGAAGGTTCATCTCTTTCGTTGAAAATACATTTTTGAAACTGACAATTAATCTATACCATTTTTGGTTATAAAATCATGTATTTTGTTAACTATTCGTCTTTCTTTGTAGAAATTTAATCTTTTTGGTTGAGAATGTATCATTTTGGGTCAGAAATGCAATTGTTTGGTTAAGATATGAAATGTACATCTTCTTGGGTTTAAAAGTCGATTATTTCACTAAGAGTTGAAATACTTTGTAAAAAAAAATACTTTTTTTTTATCAAGGTTTTTTAATTATGGTGGCAAATTTAACTATTTGGTTCAAAGTTTAACTCTTTGATTGAAAACTCATATTTATTCGCTTAAGAAATTCAACTTTTTGTAGATAATTCGTCTTTTTGACTTTAAAATTAAATAATTTCGTTTAAAATTCATGTATTTTATTTGAAATTTGTCTTTTTTGTAGATCATTAATTTTCTTGGTCGAAAATTCATCTGATTGGTTGACAATTCAACAACTTTGTTGAAAATAAATTCTTTCCGTTAAAAATTATTTATCTTTATCTGAAAATGTAACTATTATAGGATTGGTTAAAAATTAATCGTATATATTGGTTAAGTTTGAAAATCGTTTTTTGATAGAACATTAATCTTCTTGGTAAAAAATTCACCTTTTTCCTTGAAAATTTAGCAATTTTGTTGAAAATTCGTTTTTTTCCTTGTTCAATTCAATTTTTTATCACAGCTTTTATCTGGAAATTCAACTATTCCATTTTTGGTTAAACTTTGTCCTGTGAATTGTATTAGTTAAAACACCAATTATTTGTTAGAAAATTAATTTATTTGTGTTCGATTATGACTTGAAATATTATTTCAGTCTAAAAAAAATTTATTTTCAACCCATTCTATTTGAAACTTTTTAATTAAAAAAAGAAAATTTCGTTAATTATCAGCAATATTTGACCGTTCATTTAAAACAATCCATTACAAACAACTGTTAAAAACTATA
>NC_046664.1:110746813-110768831 GCF_010883055.1 Belonocnema kinseyi | reverse complement strand
CCCACTCCTAATACACTACATTACAAGAACCTACACTGTGAGAGTGCTTGCGATTGGCTAAGAAAAGTATTTGTAAAATTCCGGTTTATATTTGATCCACCCCTTTATATATAATAAAAGAATAATTGTTGAATCAAGTTAAATTTAGTTAAATCAATAAAAATTGTTTAAAATTGATAGGAAATATAAAAATGGTCCATTAGTACTGATTCGTATGAAAAAGACGAAGGAACTTTCTGAAAATTAACAATAATAGGTAAAAATATATTTTATTGATTTTTGGGTTATATTTGGGGTGCTGGAAGGGAGGTAAGAGTGGGCTACGAATAAAAGTTATATAGCTGTATTTCTTAGACATTCATCTTCAATACCTAATAAACTTGGCACCTGTCAATGAAACCCTGGAGCATGAGTTCGATTTTTCGAAAATCCATAATTTTTCCATGTTAATTAAATGCTATTTTGAAGTGCCCAGTGGCACGTGTTAAGATTTGAATTGCAAAAAAAATTACAAATTTATTTCCGGTTAATCTGTTCAATTTCTGGATACACCTTTTTTCTCTCTTCTCGGATTGTACGACAAAAAATACTGAAAGAAAAAGATGCTGTTCCCAGAATTGGAAATTGTTAAATAGGAATGGTATGGAATTTTCCATGAGTTTTAAAACAATTTCCAATGGTTTAAGCAAATGAAAATTATTTAAACAATTATTTAATCCCAAAAAATGTAAAAAAGAATCGTATTTTATGATTGAAATGTAATTGTTTGTCACAGTTTGGAGTAGAAAATTGTTCTGAAACACTGTGTAATTATTTAAACAATTATTTATTTTTTATTTAAAAAAATTTTCAAAAGTGAGACAGAGATGTCCACTTCTCCTTCATTGTTATTCTAAGCAACCTTTTGTAAATGTTGTTTTCTGCTTGTTGTTGACGTTTTTTTCTTGATGTAAATCGATCCGTACTTAATTTGTCAAATCGTAGCATAGGATACCAATTTAGAAAAAGTGGACATCTCTAGCTCAATGTTCAGAAATTTGAAAAAAAAAACCAATAAATAATTGCTTAAATGATGATATACTGTTTTTAGAAAAATGTTCTAATCCAAAGAATGACAAACCATTACATTTGAATAAGAAAATACGATAGTTTGTTCCATTTTTGGGATTAAATGATTGTTTAAATAATTAACATTTCTGTAAACAATTAAAAATTGTTTAAAAAGTAATGGGAAATATTCGAATTGTCCACTAGTAATTATTTGTATTAAAAAGACGACGGATATTTGCTAAAAATTGATAATAGTGGACGTAAAAAATGTAGTTTTTTTATTTTTGGCTGTGGGGGGGGGGGGCTGTTGAAAATAAAATTTATTAATATGGATTTATTTCGCAAACAATCCATCTTGTAAATCGATTGGAAATATATTTATAATTTTTATTAAATTTTAACATAGTATAAACAGTACACATTGTGCCATTTAATTTTATAATTCTATGGCTAGGTACCCAATTCGAAAAAGAAGGCTCCTCCGCTTTCTGTTAATAATATTTTAATTTTTCGAATGAAAAGCATTATAATTGAACCAAATGATGTGAATCTTGAAGCAAAATAGTTAATCAATTCTGACCAAAACAACACATTTATTGTGACGTAAGCAGTTGTATTGAAAACAAAAAATGATTCAAGAAAAAAGATAGGAAAATTATGATTCTCTATGATTACAGAGTTTTCAATTTAAACTTGCCAACCTGAAATTAAAATAATGAAATGAATGAGCACAAGAATGAATAATTGAAAGGAATAAGAAAATGGAAATAAAATAATTGTAAATTCCATACTTTTCCCATTCAACAGTTTCCAATTTTGGGCGCAGCATCTTTTTCTTTCAGTATTTTTTGTCGTACAATCGGAGAAGAGAGAAAAAAGGTGTATCCAGAAATTGAACGGATTAATTGATTTTCTTTTCTCTTTTTTTAATCGTCTTATAGTTATGTAATGAACAGAATGAACAGTATTAAAATGAAATTCCTTAATATTTTCTAATTTCTAATTTCTTTCAACCGACTGTAATCTCTAACAATAGGAAAGTTGAATGAGGCATGACAGTCACTCAATCTAAATTCTCGGATCGATCCCAGGTTTACGATGTTTTAAGCATCGTCGAAAAAATGACATTCTAGACCACCGGCTGTTCCATAGCCAGCCAGAAGGCCCACGAACTATGTTCGGCATAAATACACTCATGCTGGCGGTTTGCTATTTCCCAGGCGCAAAAAATGCATCAATTTTCAATTAATTGCAATAAAAGAAGAACCAGGTCATTTTTCGAAAAAAGCGCTCTCAGAGGTTCCGCATTTATGCATTTATAGTCTCTGATTGAAATATGAAATCATACAATTCAGAATTGTAGTAGAAAAACTTGTCAGAGTAATACATGGGCTAATTGTCAAGCCTGAGGAAGCGCCTTAAGTGTGCGCTTTGTTTTTGCCTCTACTCTATTTAGGTTGATGTAATTTAAATCATTTCTGCATCTCCTGAAAGAAGCCAGGGCCACCCTCCTTTCTCTGACTGCCGCGTCACAGTCTTCATCCCACCAAGGAGCCGGGATGAATTTTTTGTTTTCGAGAATTGGGGTAATTTGCGATTCTAATATGTTTTACGGGAGGGCATGAAGTAGTGACCGCTTCATCTGCGTTTTTAACGAAGACTTCATATTTAGTGTGACAATTTGTCGATTGGGAGTTAAAAACATCCTCCTTTTGGGAGATTGATACCGTGAGATGAGAATAAAAGGTAGACCAATCAATTCGGTTAATATTACATTTGTGGCAAAAAAATGGGGTTGAATTGGGGTTGAGACTCCTAGACTTGCGATCACTGGAAAATGGTCACTGCCTAAGGTGTCGTTCCAGACACCCCAAGAGGAGATGTTAAACAGATTTGAGGATACAAAGGTTAAATCGATAATTGAAGGGGCGCTACCGGGCCTAGTGCGGTAGGTGGGTTCTCCGGTATTTAGGGGAATCAAATCTGTCTGGTCTACAGCGTAACAGAGCTCCAGTCCGTTGTTGCAATTGTGTAAACTTCCCCAAAGTGAGTTATGACAATAACAGTCCCCGGACATAAAAACTGACGTGGAGTTTATATTTTGAATAGAGTTGAACAGTCTAGTCCACGTCTTTGATGTGATAAAGTTGTCAGAGGCAGGCACTCTGTACAAAGAAACAATGAGCAGCTCACCTATGGAAGTCTCTGCGGAGATTGCAAGCGTCTCTTGTTTTTTTCTGAAGACTAAGCACAGAAGTGATTCTAGAGAATGTGATTCCCTTTCTTACGGCAATGGCCAAGCCACCGCGGCTGTTCGACAGCCTATCTGCTCTGATGATGTTGCAATCTTTAATTATAAAATTTTGTTTAGAGTCAGAGTTTGGAAAAGTCTCAGACATAAGCAGGATATCAAAATCGTCACGGATATTTAATAGGTCGCCTTGTTTATTCAAGGCGCCCGGCAATTCAACTGGATAATTTCTAATCTATTTAGCTGAGCCATTATTAGCAAGTAATGCTTTAGGCAGAAGATTCACACAATTAAGGACTTTATTTAAGATATTTTGACTTTCCTCCGTTTTGAGAGGACCCGTGGGAATATATAACTTCCACCAAGTTCATCAAAGCGGATAGAGTCGCATTGATGATCGAAAACCTGAATTCATTTTGATCCGGTTTATGAGCCTTATCAGACCGAGGGATTGGTGTGAAATATTTTGGAGATGGGGTAGGGGATGGGTGAGGTAGGTGGGTGAGGCGGGAGGGGAGTGAACCTGTTGATGAAGGGCAAGGCCGTTCGTAAACAGGCTGGGAATTCCACCATTGTTATGTAGGTGTGAGGATGAGTTTGAGCTTCTTCGAGATGGCGGTCGGAGTTGGGCATTCGAAGGAGGGGGCTATTTGGATTTTGGATGGTAGTCTGTTTCCATGAGGGTGTCAGAGGGGGGTTGGATTTCTCTGGAAAGGTAGGGGCTGTCAGTGTCTGGGAGTAAGGGCGTGGGGTCTGGGATCGCGAGTTCGTTGGAGAGGGGAAAGGTGCGTCATTTAACTTTGGGAACATTGAGAAACTAAACATTTGTGAGGAGCGAGGAAGCGGCTGGTTGGAAGAGGCATATTCGGCTCCTTTGCCAGCTCTGAGGATAGACTTGGCTTCTTTCAAGGACAGTTTGTATGTTGTGGCAAAAACACGTAGCTGTGCCTGGAGTAAAAATTCGGGGAATTTTTTATGGGAGGACATGTGGTCTCCGCCACAGTTCGTACATTTTGAAGGGCTATACGCGTTAGCGCATGACTTCATTTCGGTATGTTCCTTTGAGGAGCCGTAGTGCTTGCAACGCGCTCTGGATCTGCAGTGCTTGCTAATGTTACCAAATCTGAGGAATTTGATGCACATTTTTGGTTCCGGGTTGTAGAGGTCGACCGGAAATGATGCCACGTAGATAGAGTTTCTTTCTGGGAGGGCTGTACCTTGAAAGGTAATCAGGACTGTTTTAGAAGGGATTATTTTAATTTTCTGGGTGATAGGGTCGGTTTTTTTCTGTTTAGTCGTAGAGCTCGAATAACCTTGGTTGTGCCTCTCAGTGAACCAAGGACCTCGAGATTCTCTACGATTTCTGATTCGGAGATTTCATGTGAAACATCACGAATAACTCCCTGGCACGTCACGAAGCTGGAGGGGACAATAGTAATCACTCAATTTTTTAAGGGATTTCTTCGAGAAGGGTATTAGCCGCTCTAGGTGATTTTGCCACAACCTTTAGTTTTCCGAAGCCGCTGCTACGGATGTCGTTGATCAGGCTTAGAAAGTGTTTTGAAGCATACGACTACAAGTGTCAGGAGCAAGATCTTTTTTGCATTCTCTGAGTTGGGGTTGCGCTGGACGATAATGGGGCATTCGCCTTTTTCAAAAACACTGTACCGCAGTTGGGAGGGTTGCATCCTTGTTGTTAAGGAACATAAGAGCTTTCGCGCCATTTTCAAGATCCTGCGTCGGGATGGGTGTCAGTGGGTCATTTACGGTTTTTGAAAGGGCTCACCCTAGACTATTGAACATTTCATTGCTCGCGGCCATGCCTCAGCAATGTCTTTTACAAAAAATTCTATATTAAAAAGTTTAAGCGGAGTACACAACGCGTGGGAAACCAAGTACGTGGCTCGCACTTTAAAAATGGCCAATGCCGACCAGTGACGGTATGTTACTCACCACATATACCAGGTCTGGTTTATTAACCACACCTGGGGGATAATTGAAGCTCCGCACGCAAGGTGACAAGAGCTAAATTACCTGCAAGGTACACATGATATTTAAGTTAGTTAAGAACATTACACCGCACAAAAAGACATCCGTCTTCAACCGTGATCTCAACGGACTCCGTGCGTATAATTCTATTTTATTCATCTGCTGCGCTTGCCTGCAAAAAATCAGCAAGAGTGAAAAAGATGGGGAACGATCAGAATGGTATCTTTCACTCCTATGGACTTTCTGTGGGCAAGCTGCCTGCCCCTGTCGGAAACCAGAGCTGTGAAGAGGCCTTTACTCTTTATCTGCATGAGCAGAAGATTTGCTTCTGCTCATGCGTTGTTTGATACCAATCACAGTTTTTTAATAAATAAATTCTTCAAAATAATACGAAACTGCATCCGTTGCGGAGGACTATAGAAATCTACAAATAGATCTCCGTTCCGACCTTCAGAGGGGCAGGGTTTTGCTAGACATGAAGTATCCGCACTACTCCGCGTCGCCCGACAAACTGCGATTTTGGATTATCTGTGATGTACCTCGCTGATGCACCATGGGTAACTTTTGATGGGGAATAATGTGAAGTAAGGATTTAGAAACCGAAAGAATTCTAAGGAATAATTTACAATCATTGACATGCTTGCATGGCGAGCAATTCTATTGCTGACAACCCAGTACGTTATCCTCTGACCATTCTTTCAATGGTATTGCGAAAGGAAATTGGCCTGTCAATCAAAAAGAATTCCTGATTGCATTCTAGAGATCTCACAATCGGAATCTTTGAAAGGTTGCGAAATGTTGTATCTGGGTGCCGTTCCTCCCCATTACATTTGAGCCCTTAGTCTTTGGTCATTACCATGCACGTGCCCGGAGAAAACGATAAAGCATGAATTGCAATATATACCGTAATCCCTGCGCTATTTATCGTAGTTATCACATTATTATAGCGTGAAATCGTGATATCGTACATTGCAAGATTTTACATATTATTATTTTATTATATTATATATACGAGGGTTCTAGTAGTGTCCAAGTGATGTTAGTTCATTATAATATCGTACAAATCTCCGGAACCTGCTTGTACGTTATCATATTGCGCTTTATATCAATACAGAGGTAGGGTGGGACGGAACGGGCGCAAGTGGAATGGCAAATAGCGTATTCAAAATAATAGAATAATCTTCACTTTTACACTGAAATCTGAAAATATTAATTTTTCCCAGTCAACGCTTATTACCGGGTGTATGCTCTTAATTGAACGGAGAATTCCTCATGTTAGTGCACATGCACATGCATATGCTGCTCTTTGTGCTCCAGTATTAGATATGCTATTATATTATTTTAATAAATACGGCTGGCTGAAATATAATCGGGAGGCTTTATAATAAAAAGGAGGTGTTTCCGGTTTCAGTCGTGTTCAAACTACGAATCTTGCCGACGTTTCGTGTACACTGCAGTTCAGTTCTCTACAGGGATAACCTGTAGCAGTGAATCTGAAAATTAAGTGCCACTAAGCCTTGAATAAGTGAACTGCAATGTTTACGAAACGTCGGCAAGATGCGTAGTCTTCCACACGATTGGCACCAGAAACACCTCCTTTTTATTATAATGAATCATCGTTAAAGCATTAAAGCTATTTGTAAAGCTTTATTTCCTGTTATTTAAACTGTTCAACTCACTGCGATCCTACTGATATGTGGCCATTGCTCCCTTTGTACCCCGCAAACCGATTTCAAAACTGAACTAACGCCATCTGTGCCGGGCAGTGAACTATTTCTGTACCCCTCCCTTCCTCTTGACCTGCGCGCCCTAGTTCGTGATGGGTCCATTTTTTCCTATGGGAGTTGATTTACCCTGTTTATCTCTCTCTCTTTCTCTCTCTCTTTCTACTTTAATGCTCATAATTCGAACGATCGTTATTTTCGAACTGCCTGCATGTGTTTTTCACGGGCAGGTGAAGATGCTGCGTTGACAGGTCGATGCCAGATGTGTCGAAACCATTAATGAAATCGTTCAACGCAGAATTTTTTTCTACCCACCCTAATATGTTCGTAACCACCACCAAACTTGGGAGTTGTTTGCATAACTTTTTTTAGATGGGGGTAGCTGCGGCCTCCTTTCCCTTGTTAGAAAATTATTAACTGAAACCGTTTTAGCCCGAACATGAAAGACCCACCTTTGCAGGCAAAGGGTTAAGGAAATTTAAGGAAAAGTAAATGAACTTATCAAAATTGTCAACGAAGCGACTACCATGAACATACTTACCAAAGATATGCAACTTTATAATCCATCTTTTCCAAAAAATATTAAATTATGTATTAAGCTAGTGGGCAAAAAAATTAAGGATGTCCTTAAGACGTCTTTAGGTTATCTTTAGGACATTGGACGTCTTGAAGACGTTGATTGGCCTAACATAGGACGTCCAAGGGGCGTTCTTGGGATTTTCATAGTTTTGTGCCCATTAGGAAGCTCAAAAATAAATTTAGGTAGAAATTTGAGGAAAATAAAAGTATCCCAAACAAAACAAATCTGCCAACAATGCAAAAATTAGTTGACAAACTGAATCTAAACTGGAATTATCTACCATTGAATAATAAACGCAAGACTTCTAAATCCTCTGATGCATCACTGTGGAAACTAACGAAAGCCCTCTCCAAAAAGAAAATTAAAATTGCCCCAATTGATTTTCATAACAAAATCCGATATAAATATGAAGATAAACATTTGGCTCTTGTAAATAATTTCTCTTCAGCAAGCAAGGCAAATGAAAATCTTGGTTTTTAAAGTCATAACAAAAAAATATAACATGTGTCAAATAAAGCAAATAATAACTCACGTCCATGTAGCTGTATTTAAATTTATTTTCTCTTATATATGGAATGGACGCTACTAATGTGTCCCCTAAGGGTTTACATTTTTCTTGTACCTTCTTCCCTATTCCTTTTACACACACCCCACATACTTACTTGGTGGTGGGAGGGGAACCTACAGTTTTAGGTGAGTTCCTAACCACCAAGAGCAACAGTTTTAAGTGCTTAGGGTACCTTTTTCTCTAGAGGTACTGGGTCCCACGACTCTCCGAGGAGAACAACTCCCTTGTAAGGCTAGTGTTCACCGCATGGGTCACCGCGCCGAGGCTCTTCCAGAGTGCCAGCCGGGAATCGAATCCGCAAGCCGACCGAGTGGGTCCAAAGCCTATGCTTTAGCCCCCACGTCCATCGTCCCACTTCATTTTCTCTTATATGTAATGTCATTTAAATTTTTCTATACATCTATTTTCCAAAAGGTTGAATAAACATCCTATAGTTTTATTAATAATGAAATGTAAATTTTCTTTCAATTATTGCATGAAAGGTGATAAAAGTACCCGTTTTATGAGCATAAATAAAAGGCAGTATGTTTTAATTTTATTAGAAGTTGTTTGTAAAAACGTCAAATTTTAATGTTTCGAAAAATATCAACAAGTTCGGATATAAAATCCTTTATATTGTTTTGACGAAGTCAACAAATGACTCACTTTTCTATAAACAGATCAACATGTAGAGGAATAATGTACGAAGTCTAAAGAATAACTGAGGGGATCACTTGACTCAGGCGCGACTCCCCATGTCGAGGTCTAAGATGTTTATACATCAAAAGTATATAATACTGTAAAAACAAATAGATAAATTCTAACGAAATAGACTTAGTAACTCTCACAGAAATGAGAAAAACTAAAAAAACCTTAAAAATAATAAGTCACCAGATCACGATGGAATGTTCAGATTGGATAATTTTGCCAATGAGAAGATGTGCTACAATGACATAAATTAAAATAATTTAAAATATGGGAAAAGAGGACATTCGTTTGATTTAATAGTGTTGTGTAAACTTGCTTTCACAAGTCATGTGAACCTATTGTCTCAAAAAGCCATAGGAAAATTAGTAACATTACGTTCTCTGGAAATTCGAGCTTAAATGTTCGTAGCAAGTTAATTGTTTATAAAACGATAAATTAGACCTTGAATCACATACACAAGCCCTGTATGGAAATTCACCTGCAATACTAATTATAGAAAATTACAAATATCCCAAAATAAATTCTACAGACTTTTAGGAAACTTCAATAGATATACTATGATACAGCCCTAGCGAACCGAATTAACGGAAAGGATACATTACAGCGTACCCTTAGAGTATCCGCAAAAAAAAACAACAAAAACAGTAAGATTGTTATTGAGTAACGTTTAAGCTTTCTGTTTAAGATGAAACTCTTCATTTATTTTTCCTAGAGTGGCATTTGGTCGTGTCAATGGATTCTTTCAAAATACTGTAAACTTTAGGGTCAATAATTCAATCCCTTTTGACTAAACCGTAAGAAAGCTTAAGTTTCACGTAGTATTTAACCATCTTTCTATCCTAAACTCCGAAAGTTAGTTTACCATCGTTTACTCAGACCTTCGTCATAAATTTACAAAATTCTTAGGGTCCATCTGGATCTCCGCTAATTTTCTATTTACTCATTCCACGAAGATGTGCCCAGGTTTACGTGAGAAACCAGTTGAACATTAACTACTGAATCTACTATTATAGTTTTCTATTTGTGACATAATAAACGCTGATTTTTTTTTATAAACTTTTCGTTCTTATAATTTCTATCAACTAACATTAACTTTAAATTTGAGAAAATGTTAAATCACTATTAAAAATTTAATGGTCCTTCGAATCCGGATTTTTATCGCGTTTGTGACGATGCGTGATAAAAATTGTGCCTATTGAAACAGTGACAATTAAGTGACAATCAACTTGCCCTTGTAGTGTTCTCTCAATGATCTATTCTTGTGCAAAGACTACAATTCACCAATAATAAATAAGGTTGTGAAACCTGTGATCAATTGCATCCAGCCAGTGGATTATCCAATAAGAATTCTGAACTTTTAGAAAGCTGCCTTCAACGCCAATCCGCTGAAAAGCACATTATAATCGCCCTCTTGTGAAAATAAATACCAACTTAATACCACTTTAAGACCAATTCCAAACCACGTTTGGTATTTTTTTGGTATGCACACGTCAATCTATACATGCATCACTTTCAGGGTATTGAAATAAACCCTACTCTCTCTTTCTGTCTCTGAAATGAGGATACCCGTCTGAAACAACAAAATGCCGGCGGGGACAAAAGGACTGTTGTGTTCTGGCGACCAGCATATGACTTTGAGACCAAAGCCTATACCTGCTTACTGTAGTCTTTGTTCGGTCTTTATTTTCATGAGGGCCGCAACTACAAGAGATCCAGTTCAGTTCATCAAGTAATAAGTCATTGTTTGGTTCCCCCAATTCCTCACATTTTCTCTCGGCTTCCATTTTATATTTCTTTATCTGTTACCTATGGTGTGCGGTGCTTAAATCAAGTCACAATGACTGAAGCTAAAATAAAAGAATTTAAAACTAAACGCGGGAATATTGAACGGTTTCTGAAAAATTTAGAAACACTTCTATCATCTAACGATGATAAAACTGACTTAGAGACACTAGATCTAGAAGAACGTTTTAAAAAACATCAGGACCTCCGGGCCGAGTTTGAAAAGATTCAATCTCAGTAAGATGCTAGCACCGACGAACGGAAATTCAAAATACAAATGAAAATGAACGTAATAACTTTGAAAAACAATATGTCACAATTTCCGCAAAAATAAAAATAAATTAATTAGCACAAATTCACAAATGATATTTACCCCAGGCATGTGCACATTAGGGTAACTCAAAAACGCCTTTTTCCTGTGGAGGCCAACGATGCCCCAAATTTCATTCCGAATCCGAAAAAAGAAATTCCTTAATTTTTATTTTTTTTATTTTTCGATTTTAACAGGTGCCGGTTTTGAGTTGAAGTTTCGCATGTAAAATACATGTGGAAAATCACTTTTATGAGTTTTTGAAATAATTTTGTAGGGTTGGTAAAAATGTGATGGGAAAATATGGGTGCCTGTTGAGAATTATCCAACGAAGAATTGTATGTATCAGACATATGGGGTTGATACTTCTAACACACCCTCACGAGTACCTGGAAACTACCATTAAAACAAAAATAGTCAATTCTTCATGAAATCGACCTTTTGAGCACTGTATTCTCGTTTTTTTACTTAAAATTATCACTATTAGTCTAGTGGCGTATTTATTATTTTTTGTTAATTAATTATTAAATATTTAAGTAAATAAAATTGATTAAAATTTTTTCTTCTCGAAAATTTGCCACCCCCCTTTAAATTATTACTATTAGTCTAGTGGAATATTTAATAACATTATTTTATTAATTTGTAACTGTTTAAACAAATGTAATTTTTTCAAATAATTTTTGTTGGAAAGATTTTTTTCCCTAAAAATTATCACTATTAGTCTAGTGGAACATTTATTAAGATGAGTTCATTAATTTTCAATTATTTAAACAAATGAAAATTGTTTGAATAATTTCGTTTCGAATTTTTTTTAAATAAAAATTATTACCGTGGGTCTAGTGGAATATTTATCAGTAATAATTAATTATTGATTAATAATTAATTGACGAAATATCAATAATTTTTATGAAAAAAAAATATTTAAAAAAACATTTATTTAAGCAATTAAAAGGTAATGAACTAATAATAATAAATATTCCACTTGACCAATAGTAATAATTTTCGAGGAAAAAAAAATTTTCGGAAAAAATGTTTAAACGAATTCCATTTATTTAAATAATAATCAATTAGTGAACGAATGTTAATAATCATTCCACTAGACTAATAGTAATAAATTTTAGGGGCGGAAAATGAATTTCGAAAAAAATTTAAACAAATTCCATTTGTTTAAATAATTAAAAATTAATTAACTAATGATAATAAATACTTCACTAGACCAATATGAAAAATTTAAATTAAAAAAAAAGACGAGAATACATTGTTCAAAAGGTTGATTTCATGAAGAATTGACATTTTTTGTTTCAAGGGTAGTTTTCAGGTACTCGTGGGGGTGTGTTAGGGGTGTCAAACCCATATGTCTGATACATACAATTCTTCGTTGGAAAATTCTCAACAGGCACCCATACTTTCCCATCACATTTTTTTAAAACCTAAAAAATTATTCTAAAAACTCAAAAAAGTGATTTTTCCCCATACATTTTACATGGGAAGCTTCAAGCAGAAACCGGCACCTGATAAAATAAAAAAATAAATAATCAGGGAATTTCTTTTTTCGGATTTGGAATAAAATGGAGGGGATCGTTGCCCTCTAGTATGCAAAAAAAATTTGCTACGAATTTTCGGACCACCCTAGTGTACATATTACCTCTAATGCGCGTTCAAGCACATAAGTAGCCATACAGATGATCCACATTCAATTTTATCTGCTGTAAACCATCAAGCAGAATTCGTGGGAACTTACAAACTACCCATTCTCAGTTTATCAAAATTTAGTGGTTCTTACAAAACGTGGTTAGGCTTCTCCGATATATTTAAAGCACTCGTGCATAGTCGACACAATATTCGGAATATCGAGAAACTGTATCATTTAAAAAGTTGTTTGATAGGCGACGCGGCTGAAGTAATCGCGTCTCTATACAGTAAAAATAAATACTTAAAGTTATATTCGACTTAATTTCAGATTTGACTTGAATTAAGGAAGTACCTGAATTTAAGTGTGCAATTTATCTTGAATAAAGCATTAACTTTTCTTAAATGAGAAATCAGCATTTTGCTACTGGAATAAAGTAAAGTATCCTCCTAAATTTCAATATTCAGTTCTGAAAGTAAGTTGAAGGTAAACCTGAAATAACCTGTAAGGCTTTCGTCATCTAAAATAAAGGAATATACCTTTCCTGAATTTCAGGTTCGTACTACCTTGCATGACGTTACAGAATGCTGGCGCTACTATACAGCTCGTGGCCACTTATTCTAGTTGCATCCTACTCCAATACTCTATGTCGCGTTGGTCAATGTCGGCTATGGTACTATGTTTCCATCATTCGAGGAGTTTTCGTTTCACAGATTTAAAAAAGTGCTGCAGAAAAATCATTTACAGTTATCAGTTGGATTATTAAACCTATTAAAGTAATTAAATTATTACAAAACTTTTTACTTCGCAGCGTGAGCGCCCTTTCAGTACATTACGAAACTCAATTGTCTGAAGATTTTGGACCGCACCTGCTCCCAATATACCGTTTTTTCAATTTTTCCTACTTTTCCTGTATTTTCTTACAAGTTTGAACCCACCTTGTATATTTTCTAAAACTAATAACTATTATATAAAAACAGCTGAGGAGTGTCGGTAAGGCGTGACAAATTCCTGGTTTTTAGTTAGAATATTACCCTTAATTTCAGTTAGGATACTGTATTAACTTAAGGTTACACTAGCTTTCAGTATAAATATATTCTTAATTCAAGAGCGAGCACACCTGAATTTCAGGTCATGCCTCCTTGAATGTCAAATAGTCCCGACCTGAATTTCAGGAATCTAATTCCTTTAATTTAATCTTCAGATGTGATTCTTAATTTCAGATTGCCTATGCTGCTTTTTGTGACACCTTAAGATAAGCCGGATTTTCTACTTAAATCAAGTTTTTTTTGCTGTGTAGAAACGTCCGCGGATAACTATCAGGTTTTGCTTTAAGATTTAAGAAAATGTATTTTCGAATATTGTGTTTTGGTATTTATCACCAGAACGATTTTCCTTCACCGTGTAAAATTTGTGAAATGTCAGTTAACAGGTTTATACCGCAGATCCTTCAATTGCAGACAGTCAGGCTGAATCACTTATTGAACTGCATGTGTGTCTAAAACTTTTTCAATCCGCGCTTTACTACATCAAACCCAGAAGCATATCCGAGCGTGACGCGCATCTGGGAAATTTGCCGATTCGTGGGACACTTTGCTCATTATTATTATTATTATTATTATTATGGGTATACTTGCAAATCAATTGCGCGAAAAATAGGAGGATTCTCACGACGAATCAACAGTAACCACTATAAAAGATTTGATACTTTTTTTACAACGCCGCGCACAGTTTGAAGAAATAAGGTTATCTCCGCCGAAATTAGAAAATAATGCAGAGTGAAAATCCGAAAGCAAACGGGGTTCTAATCATAAATTGAAACGGTGGGAAGCAGAAAAAAACCCCATTTATGTCAGAATTCAACTCTTTCTTACACGCAGCCAAAGACAATTTCGAAAGTCTCGAAACTTCAAACAATTCAAGGCCAAATTCCTACCCTGTCAATCTTTAAATTCATGTGAAGACACATGATCTATCATCCATTGCACTCGTAGACATTTTTAATTCTCAATGAAAACCACACGCCTGTCGAGTTCTTTTAGATAGTGGTATACAGCCAAATTTCATCGATCAGATCGCGTGTCAATATGTATAGTAAACGCATTGAATTTTTGATTACTCCTCACGTTACACACAAGTTACCGATCCTTTTAGCTTCCTGCAGAAGTTGATCCTCTTATTGGAGTTCAACCTTCATATAAACTTCTTTGTGTAGGACAAATTAAAATTTGGGGACATAGCGCGGTCTTGCAAAAAACAAAATTAGGTTGGATTGTAGCGGGTCCTCTAAATCCACAGAATTTCGGTGAGCTTGCAAATTTACCCTTGCGGCGTGAATGCTGCACCGTAATGTAGGGTACTGATTCCCAATCACTTGGGGTACAAAGTACCTACTACATTGAGTACGACGTATCCGTTTCTTGGGGTACGAAATTAAAAAAGTGATTATCGACGCATAATCTACGCATTCGTAACTTCTTAAATAATTTTAAAGATTTGAAATAGCCATGTCTAAATGCATTGTTTATTATTTTGATAGCTTTGCTAAATGTACATCATGGTCATTGAAGTTCAGCAGGTGCGTTGTTCGCACTTTGTAAAATCGAGCCATTAGGTATTTCAGATTAGGTTATAAACTAAATTAAGTTTTATCGTTACAACTTGAAATACTTAATATTAGAAATCTTAGCGCATATATAACTGGAGGGAACCAGGCAATGGCAGAATTATTGGCAAAATAAAAGAAACAGACTATGAGTTAGCGGGATAAGTTATCCAGGCTCGGTCAACTACGTGCGAAATAAATGGCGAAATTCAGCGTAATCTGCGATGGGCATAAGAACTATAGAAGCATGCATGTGTTGGTCGCTACATATATGCATGCTCCTTCCTTAGATGTGTTGACTAGTAAAATAATTTAAGAAAAGAGGATGAATAAAGACAAAATTAAGGAAACAAGAAACGCAAAATAAGAAATTAAAGGTAATTATCATTCAATTTCTTATTTTAAGTTGCTCATTTACTTAATTTTGTTTTCATTTTTGTATTTTAAGTAGAAAAAGATAATTACGAGACGAGTTAGGATGTGCATACGTATAAACTTTTTCTGAAGCAGAGTTGACCTGTGATATACTGTTTTTTTAATATGTTATAACCACACCAGTTTGTGTTTTCAAAAAATATTTTTCATTAAAAGTGATACTGGCACACAAAAAACTGTTTTTAGGTTATTGTTTCATACGGTGACAGCACCAGGCAACACGTGACAGTAACAAATTCAAATAATATTTTATTTTTTGTCAATATTAAAATTTTAATTCAATTCTCGTACAGTTTATTGCGTAATTATTTACATGAACGTAACAGAACCTCGATTTGAACTTGTCGCCAACAAAATACGCAAATTTATATTCATAACTCGAGCATTTACCTTTTTCTTTGGCAATAAATAATGCCTTGAAAAATATAATAAACATTCTAAACATTCATGCGTTAGAAAGAGAGATTCGATAAACTAGATCAATGGGCATCGGAATCGCACCCCTGGTAATTTCAATCATGCTCATACCTCAAAGCCTAGTTTCACAAAGTGGAGTCCGCATACCTTCAACTTTTCTAAGTGCATGGCATGCTTGACAACAGCTGTCAAAATTTAAAAACAGGAACATTTGACCTTTCGTACCCCACCTTGTGTCTATTTCATACCCTACATACTCGGTATGTCGTACCCCAAATTCAAGAGATATCTGAATCCCTACCGAGGTACAGTCAACACCGTTATAATTTTACCTGCATCAAAATATACCTCCTATTAACACCATAAGATATGATAGCGGCCGTAACGTTGTGCGGTTCCCTTTCAATTCAAGGAATACACAGATTTACGTCACATGAGAGTAGTCAGCAGTGAAGAAAATAATGATCGCGGTTTTTTTACCGTAGTACGAGATCATACGAGAAGACAACCTTACAACTAAAATCAGAGTTGTCTTTGACGGCTCTGCCAAAATTTCATCCGGGATTTCTTTGAACAATGCACTAATGGTCGGTCCAACCATACTGGACGACCTTTTCCCCATTTATATTCGTTTTCGTGCGTTTCCTTTCGCTCTATCGGGTAACATAAAAAAAATGTATAGGAAAATCGAAGTAGCGAAAGAAGAATGTTTCTATCCAAAAATGTTATGGAGCCAGAATCACAAAGAACCGATAAAGATATTTAGATTAAACACCGTCACATGCGGTACTGCTTCCCCAACTTTTTTAGCCTCCCGTGTTCTCGCTCAATTATCAGCCGCTCAGATTTTGAAGCGTGACCTTTTGTACCACGTAGAAAATGTGGTAGCAGGGACGAATACTCTCGAAGAAGCACTAGAATTTCGCGAGGATTTGATTAACTTGCGTCTGAGGGTGGATTCACTATTTGGAACTGGGCTGGGAATGATCCACGACTTACGATCGGAATGTCAGACCATTTGACAACAGAACTTTTGTCATTAGGTACCTCAGAAACGATAAAAACGTTAGAGGTGCATTGGAATCATCGCCAAGGTTCAATTATATTAACAACTAGCTCTGTCCCGTGGCAGCGGCAAAGCTGCCGCGGAAAGGTCGCTATAATTAATACTATACATTGAAAACAAACGGAAATGCAATGAAAGTTGTATAAAGTTATAAAAAAAACATCTAAAATACATGATGTAGAAATTTTTGTTACTTAAAACTAACTTAACTTATGAATGACCTACTCGTTTATAAAGTCAAATTTTTTATTGCATTCGATGTTAATTACATGTTTTCTCTTGATATTAAGTTTAAACATGAAGTACTGGAATGGAATCAACATAAAATTGTAAGTATTTATCGTAGAATTTGGGTTTGAAAAATGTGAAGTCGATAGTGAAATTTGAACGAAATTTGGACAAACTCTTAGAAGTAAAATAGCAATACAAAATTGAATACAGAATATCAAAACTGTATTTTTAGAATTTTTATAGTAAAAATTGTATTTAAGTTGTCGAATTCAGTTTCCGAAAATCCATTCATACGTAAAGTTAGTTTTAAGTAACAAAAAGTTCTTCATCATATATTTTAAATGTTTTCTTTTATAACTTTATACAATTTTTATTGCATTTCCATTTGTTCTCGATGTATAGTCTTAATTACAACCGCCTTTCCGTGTCGGCGAAGACGCCGCCACAGGGCACAGTTAGTTTATATACGAGATTTCAAAAACTGCCACCCTCCCCTATTCCATCTTCCTACCAAATTCTCGTTTTTCCCGATTGTAATTTATAACTTCGAAAATGGAATAATTGTAGCTCGAACATGAAAAAGTATAGACTAATTTCATATTTAAAGAGATTCTATCACATATATTGAACTATTAAAACCTCTGATCTTTTTTAAGGTTTTTAAAACTCTTAAAAAAATTTTTTTAAAACAATTTTGGTTGTGATTTCTTTATAAAAGAATAAGTGCTATTTAGTCTCCAGAACAGCAATTTCAAAAATATATAAAGCCTTAATAGTTGGGACATTTTAAATTTCTAGTCTTCAGTATATTGAATAATTTCGAATTTAAAGCTATTTAAATATTTCATCTAAATTTTTGAATGGAAAGTGTTCGATAATTTTAGATTGAAACCTCTCAAATTATTTAGTTACAAATTAAAATCATACAACTTCAAGTTTTATTTATTTTTTTATCATTTGTCACCCCCCCCCCACAAATTATTATTTTTTTGTAAGAAAATAACGCCTGATTTTTGTAAAAATCAACAAATATATATTAAAGGTTCACTCAAGATCGTTTTTGTTTAAAAAGCTTGTTCCTGAATAAATTAACTCTTATTGTTTCCGATTTCGTTCTGTCACTCAGGGATTGTGTTTTTCATAGAAAACATTGAAATGTGGTTTTATCACGTTTATAAAATTATAATTGAAGATCACTAGGGGTAATTTTCTGTGAAAAATATTGATTTACAAAGAATATTTGTCAAACAATAGAATGGATTTCTTCACCCGAGATACAAACGTAAATTGTACGATAGTAAAAACAACTGGAAAAATGTAGACGAAAGCCAAATTTGGTAAAGAAAACAAACCTTTGTCGACCTATGAATACTAATTTTATTCCCATAAAGATTTTTTTAAAATCTCTTCGAAACACTTTTATTACCACAATTTAATTGAAGAAAAATCTAATCGCACTATTCTTTCAAAAGTTATCCGATATACAGACAACTACAAGCACAATAACAACGAGGACGTAAACGCCAGAGAGACAGATACTGATCTAAAAACTTATTTTTCTGACTCAAGGAGCCTCAAAACGTCGAAATTTCATGAAATTCGCGAAAGTAATTTTTCGCATAAAACTCTTCTCATTGCTGGTGAGAATGTGATAAAATAATCATGGGGCCTTGAAAAAGTAGCGTTTTTCGTCTCTTGACTTTTTTTCATATCAACCTTTTTTGGCTTCAAAAGTCCATTTTCGTTTGGTTTTTTGGATTTTGAAAATCCTTTAACTTTGGTAAGTTTAATTTTATAAAAAAAATTGTCAGGATAAATTGTTCATATTTTTTTGTACCATAAATAGCTGTCGATAGAATTTTCAAATTTTGAAAAAAAAGTGGTCTCAGAAATTTTGAAAAAGCTTCAAGTTTTTGGATTTTTATCAAAAATGGCTGTGTAACGAACTCGATCTTTCTTTTTGGTCGCTCGAACAGTGTGTCAAAGCCTAATTCAATCGGACCCGTCTTTCGAAAGTTATCCGGTATACAGACAACAACAACGACGACGCCGGAGAGACAAACAGACCCCGACGTACAAGCTTGTTTTCTGACTCACGGGGCCTTAAAACGTCGACATTTGATAAAATCCGAAAAAGTTATTTTTCATAAAAAACTAATACCTTCTCATTTTGGATGAGAATGTAGAAATTATCAACAAGATTTGTAGAAAATCTTTTAAACAATAAAATGATTGTCCCGTAAGTTACAACCGAAAAATTACAATTAAAAAAAAATGAAATTTGCTTTAAATATTGAGCTGAACCCGCGACCGGGACAAATCGGAAAATTAAAGTAAATTTGAAAATTGAACTGCAGTTCGAGTATTAAAAATTGAACAGTGATTAATTTTACAAGGTGATTCTAGATCTGTTAAAAATGATATAATTGACATATTTTAACGTTAAAATTTCAACTAATTTAATTCCAAAGCCTTAGTAGTGACACAAGTGTAAAGTTCGAATTAATGGCTTCTTAAATGAACGCCTTTATAAAATTTCAAAATCTTTTTGAAGTATTATTTCAGTATAAAATATTCCATTTTTAATCTATTTGGTTTGGAAATTAAAAAAAAAAAACAATTTTCAATAGTAAACAATTTGAAAATGAATTGTCACAATTTCAGAGTGACAAATTTAAACTTGGAATGTTACGATTATAATTGTTTTATTTTTTTATTTGTATTTCGAAGGTAAAAATATTTTATTTTGATTCTTAAAGAACAGTTAAATACGCATTAATTTAGAAAAAAATCAAATAAGCTGGAGGTTTCTGAATGTTTCAAAGAAAAGAACAAAATTTGGAGCTCCTCAAGAATTTCGAAATACTAGGAAAATAATAAAAATTTCTGGGTAGATTTTAAATGATTTTTTATTTTGAAAAAGTACATAACTCAAAGAGAATGTTTAAAAATATTTGAAAACATTTCAAAGGATTTAAAATATTAGAAAAAATCTCGAAGCTCTTAAAACAATTTTGTGTGCAGGATTTTACAAAAATGTTAGGAAAAATGGGAATCAGTCTAAAAGACATTTAAAAGTTCCGAAAAATTAAAAAAATAATTTAAAAAGATTTGAAATATATTAAAAGAGAATAGATACTTTTTAAGATTTTGAAATGTTTTGAAATGTTGACTTTTTATTTTGAACAATTACATAATTTTACGAGGAGGTATAAAAATATGGGACCACTGCCATACATTAAAAAACACGTGCGCTTTGAAAGAAAAAAATGTTCTGCGTAAATTTTCTTCTTACCTACATAATAATATTTTTGACACAAACTTTGCAGGATTCAATTCAACATCGATTTATATCAAAATTTATTTTTATTTTATTTTTTTTAATAATAAAAAATTCGATTTTTCAGAACTTTTTAATATTTTTTTCAAATACTATGCACATTTTCAAACAAATTTTTTCATTCAGAAATATATACTCGATTATTGTATTTTCAATAAATAAATAATATTTAATAAACAATTTTTTAATTGTTTAAATTCAGGCATTTTTTAGTTCGGATATTTTATGATCCAGCCATTTTCTTTGGGAATTTGTAAAATTCGGTGATATCTTATTGTCCGGAATTTTATTTATTTTATTAATCGTGAATTTTCCAATTCGACTTTTATATTTCGGGACTTTTCAGTCGCTTTTTCCAAAAAATAAAATTCCCAACATCACTGTAAAAATTCCGAAATTATAACATTGTCGAAATATAAAAGCTCTGAATTGGAAAATTCTCGACAATTTACAATCTTACCGAATTTAAGAATTGCCGGCAGAAAATTTCGGAATTATACAATATCCGGGCTAGACAACTCTCTAATTTGAACAATTAAAAAATAGTTTGTTAAAAAAATTTTTTTAACGAATAATAAAATATTTTTACCAAAGAAAAAACTTTTTTAATGTTTAAAGTTTCTAAAAATTATTGTTTGAATTAAAAATAACAATAATTGAACAAATGTATTTTTGGATAAAAAAAGTTGTTTGCAAATGTCCATTGTATTTTTGTACATTACAGAAAACGCTCACAAAAATAAAATTAGTATTTAAAATAATAAAAATAAAAGTCGCGTTAAATCAGCCTGCATTGAATCCTGCAAAGTTTGTTTCATTTGAAGCTCACGTGTTTTAAATTTATGTTTGTATCACATTTTTATATAATTATTGTTATTTTAAATTAAAACAGTAATTTAAAAAAATTAAACATTAAACAATACTTCTATAATAAAAATATTTGATTATTGTATTTTTAATAAATAAATAATATTGATCACAAAACTGTTTTCTCAATTTCTGCAATTCGGTAATTTTCTGGTTTGTATATTTTATCATTAGACAGCATTCGGCCTGGAGTTTTATTATTCGGGAATTTTCAAATTCGATAATATTGTAAACTGTCCAGAATTTCAATATTCAAGAATTTTTTAATTCGGGATTTTCAGGTTTCAGAATTTCGTTATTTCGGGAAGTTTACAGTGTCGAAAGTATTTTAAAAATTTAAAAAGATTTATAAAATTGTAAAAATATCTTGAAGATTTTGAGGCAATTTTTTTGCAGAATTTTACATAAATTTTACGCTAAAGTGGGAATCATTATAAATATATTTAAAACCCCTGAAAACTTAAATAATAATTTGAATTATACATA
>NC_046664.1:110721426-110746713 GCF_010883055.1 Belonocnema kinseyi | reverse complement strand
AATTCTGTTCGTCTAATTTTGTTTGCCAATGCGAAACGTAATCTGGCTTGGAACTGTCGTCTTAACATCTAAAAACCGAAAGAATAATTTTCCTATCACTTGAGATTATAATCGCATTTTTATAAAAACTTTGGAATATATAATAATTAAGAAATTGGAAAATACATACGAAAACTTAATTAGACGAATAGTCTAAAAAGGTCCGTAGAAATTGCAGACCACAAAAATAAAAATAAAAACTAAATAATATTAAAGAACTAAATATAGACAATATATAGAATGAAAATTATGATTAATAATTTTAGAATTAGTGGAAAATATATGAAACCGTAATATAAATTACTCATCGACTTATATTTGTGGTATTTATTAAAACAACTAAGTTTTGCAAAGTTATAAATGTAAAAATGTTTTAATTGGCAATTTACTTTTAATCCAAATGGTTCTTGTCCGAGCTAAGTAACCGTTAGTGCGCCTCGAGAGGCCTACTGAGAGTTGCTTACAGCGCTCCAAGTGACTGTTGGCAAAATATATCGACGGGACTTCGTTGGTGCTATCTACGGGTGGCGGTGTGTAGAGGGAAAGTGACTTTTTTCGCCGTATACCATATAACCTAAATACAAACTAGGTTACTGTGTCGGTGGGTCGAGCGACATAAGAAGGAGTACAAAAAGGAGGACTCCTACGTTTGACTACTCACGAAGAAGTGAAGACTATACGACGTGACCCTGCAAAAATAAACGACCGCTTACAAGTTTTCCTAAATGTGTCCTCACATCTCAGTTATTGTGTGAAAGCGAAATTTAAAAAAATATTTATTTCAATATAAAATAAAATAAAATAAATTTTCGATTTTGAATCAGATGGTCACTATATCACAATGATTGTTATGATTTCTAAAGTCAATCATTAATCATTCGCATCAATAACTTGTATAGAATTTAAAAAAATATATGCTAAACTTTTCAGTTTTTAAATAAGGGACCGATCAAGTATTATGCAAGCCTAATTTTCCCCATTCTTTGACCCCCTCCCCCTTCCCCTGTAAGTATATTTTTATATTAGGAATCCTTCCTCTCACATAATGCTTACCCAGTGGGCAAAAAAATTGAGGATGTCCTAGAGACGTCTTTGGGACATCCCTAAGACGTCTTTTATAAGATGTCTTTTATTCATCCTAGGAATGTTCTTAAAACCTCTAATGTCAGAACGAAAGACGTCCCGAGAACGTCCATGTCTTTAAGATGTCCTTAGGTCAGCTTTAGGACATTGGACGTCTGGAAGACGTTGATTGGCCTGGCATAGGACGTCCTAGGAACGTCCAAGGGACGTTCTTGCGATTTTCATAGTGTTGTGCCCACTGGGTAGGTAATACTTGCCCAGTGGGCACATAATTATGAAAATCCCAAGAACGTCTTTGGGACGTTTCTAGTACGTCTTATGTCAGTCTAATTAACGTCTCTAAGACGTCCAACGTCCTAAAGATGACCTAAAGACGTCTTAAAGACATTGACATTCTCGGGACGTCTTTCGTACTGACATTAAACGTTTTAAGAGCATCCCTAGGTCGTCCAAAAGACATGTTATAAAAGACGTCTTAGGGATGTCCCAAAGACGTCTCCAGGACGTCCTTAATTTTTTTGTCCACTGGGTGAATTCTTTATAATTAAATTATTGATTATTGAATTATTGATCGGAAAAAACAACATTTTTACTAAACTTTGAACTGCTATCTTTAGATTTAGACAAACTTAGATTATATATAAAGTGACCTTAACGATTGCATCAAAGTTCTTTTGTTTAACCGGCAGTTACAAAATGGAACGAAAATAACGGTATGGTCCCTGTTAAAAAAAGATTCAAATATTAAATAGAACGTATAGCACCTGCTGAAAATATCAGCACAATACCTTTTAAAAGGGTTAAATCAATGTATGAATTGTTTCTTTAAATATATTGCTTAATATGTTAATCTTAATTTATTTTTCTCAAATACTAATCCTGAAACTTAGTTGACTGAATAATTGAGGGACCGGAGCGAATGAGGGCACATACTTATGTCCCCATTTTTGATCTGGCCCCTCAATTATTAAAAAATGTTTTGAATGATTATAATTTTGCGAGGGCGTTTTGTCGTCACGCGCGTCCTGACACGACGTTGCGCCGTATATGCGACGCATATGAGGTCACGTAATTCAACATTTCCGCCATCAAGACATACCTACCATTCTGCACATCGTGCACTCATCATGCAGGCTTAGTGCCGACATAATGTTTTTTGGGCTATATTGTATTCCGTAACAATTCTTACAAAAATTGATCAGGCTGTCCCTCAACTGTCAAACTAAGAAAATGAGGTTCAAAGTTCCACAATAATACACTTTACGAAAAGGTATTAAATTTCAAAATGAGTTTATCTGTAAAAAATAATGCATGATCAAGAACATTAGTACCAATTTTTACAATATTATGAATGTATTTTAGCTGATGTGGAAAATTTATTTTGGACATGGCGCAATATGAGATTAGAAAAATTCGTTTCTTTCAGAATTATAGTACGCCATGTCCAGAAAATATTTATAAATGAACTATTTATAATGAAATTCTTCAGAAAAAGTTGAAGAGAATGATAGTTTAAATAATTCTGTTGTATTACATACCTGGAACTAGATGAGTTATTCGCCAATTATTAAATTTGGTTAATATTCGTTTGGTTACTTTCAAGATTAAATACATTTTTGAACTTAAAGTCACCCTAAAGACACAAAAAGACGTTATGAGGTCGTAACAAAGACGTTCTAATCTAGTCCCATAAAGTATATCTTAAAGATGTTATCAGTGCGGCTTAAGGATGTCTTTAAAAGGTTCTGTGTCTGGCATTTCGTCGTCATAATGATGTCTTGAAAGGATATCCAGGGGACAATGTCGTAAGGCTGTTCCTAGGACATCTTTGAAATTTTTTGTATAAGATTATCATTATTCGAAATCATCCTACACAGTAAAGCGAGATGATGAATTTTAAATGTGGATGAATTTCATTTTTGCATTAAATTAAGTAAGTCACTTAATTTCAACCATAAATGGAACTTAAGTGCAGTGTCTCATATCAGATATACGAGTAATATGATTACCATAATGATGGATAGCCTCGATCAACACGGAGCGCATGGTATAGTTCCCAGTGGGCAAAAAAATTAAGGACGTCCTAGAGACGTCTTTGGGACATCCCTAAGACGTTTTTTACAATGTTTCTTTTGGACGACCTAGGGATGCTCTTAAAACATCCAATGTCAGTGCGAAAGACGTCCCGAGAATGTCCATGTCTTTAAGACGTCTTTAGGTCATATTTAGGACGTTGGACGTCTTAGAGATGTTAATTGGACTGACATAAAACGTACTAGGAACGTCCCAAAGACGTTCTTGGGACTTTCATAATTATGTGCCCACTGGGTTGTTTCGTAAACGTTTCCTATTTTGATATATGTACTCAGATCTATAACCGATTTTGATTATGAATTGAATAATCGTTCATATGTGATAAATAAAGATATAAAAAAGGATTGAAGATTTACGTTCTGTACTTGGTATTTCAACAATCAGATGACTTAAATTAACCTATAAGTTTCATTTCACACGCACGCGTTGACGGAAAGTCAACAATCTTTCTGTCTTAAATTAACCTATAAAGTACATTTTACGTACATAAAGCAGTTGAATATCAACCAAGCGCGTTATTCAAAGTCACGTCACAATCATCAGATGACTTTAAACTGGCGAATGATCCTTTTGGTTACATCTGAAAGTCAACCGCCTTTCTCTACTAAAATTCAGAATCTTGTATTACTGTGTAAATTCAAAGTATTTCTATATTTTTCTCTCACAAGACTTGATTGCTTAAATGCTCTCAAATACTACAAAAAACTGATTGAGACTTAATTTTTAAGATTTATTTTTTAAAGTTCAACTTAGAAATATTTCGGCTATGAGATTTCTCTACGTTTTATTTTGAAAATGTAAACGAAACCAAAAACATCCTCTAGAGAAAGCCCGAAACTGTTCTAAAAGTGGAAAAACTGTTTTTTCATAAAGTTGTAAATTACACTGAGAGATCATAAAGGCATCATAAAGACACCATGAAGACATGCTATGTGATTTCCGTTTAAAATTTAAGTTCAATGCGCATAGGAGTTCCACCAGGTCACGTGTGAAATATTAAATACCACAACCCTAAAATCGGTAAAGTGGTCTTTTTTAGGACAATGATGACTCCCTTACTAGGATTATCTGAAAAACTATAATATACAAGATACATTACGATTTGAATTAGGAAATTCTGTTAAATTAAAACAATCAAATTTCTTTAATGGAGTACTTTTGAGGACTGCCCTACCGATAGAAATCTCAGAGTATATGCTAAAGATTCTCAAGACTCTGAGAAGCTCTGAGAAATTTTCCGCAGGCACTCAGGTAGATATATTAAAAGGTCCAGGTAGCTCATTTATTATTTTTAAAGGCTTTAAAATGTCCTTTCCGAAATAGAAATAAAAATATGATTATAAATAACAAGCAGAGAGGCTGAAATTGAAATAAGAATTCAATCATAAATAACAAGCAGCCCGGTAATAAGCGTAGAATAGAGAAAAATTAATATTTTCAGATTTCAGCGCAAAAGTGAAGATTATTCTATTATTTTGAATGCGCGATTTTTCCATCTGCCGAAAATGCCACAATAAGAATAAGATACTTCCTAAACTTATTCACTTCTGTTTCCATAGCGACCGCCACACAGTTTTCTATTCTCCCAAAGAGAACGTGTTTTCAATATATTTCATTCCTTCTAATTGTACAAGTAACGCACCTCATAAAAATATTTTTTATTCCTCAGAAGTGTTAATATTTTGATTTTATTTCATTCCTTCTAATAAGTTCACAAAATATGTGTAATAAGTTGTTTTAATTCCTTCATGCGGAATGTAAATTCTGAAATTTTAATTCTCACCAATTCAACTCTGCCTCCCTGGAGTTAAAATTAGTTAACTTCACACTTTGCATATATTTCTTTGTTGTATTTTTTAAGATGTTTAAATAAATTATCAAAATATAAATAAATATAAATTTGAATATTTTTCGAATTCATAAGTTAAAACAAGATTTAATAATGAGAAATAGGTTAAATAAATGCTTTCGTTAAATTTTACGAAGTCGATTGAGAGGAAGAGGATTTGCATTTTTTCTGTTCCCGTTGGCGGATTTTTATACGGAGGCAAAATCGCGTATTCATAGGAATACAAATTCTTAATTTCTCTTAATTCAACGCTTGTTACCGGGAGAGAGGTTATGTCAATATATTAGCCAACACTCAAGGGTCCTTTCCTAAGCCTTGGGAGTAAAGTTTAGAAATAGGTTTTTTTTTTTAATTTCATAGCCAACAACCTAAAACATAATAATTCGGAATCTACGGGTTTCGATGATTTCAGATATCTAACTTTTTTTTCTAAATGTTTAAAATTGGAATTAATACAACGTTTCTTGTAAATGGAATGAGATACGCCAAAAAAGTCAACATATTTAAATTCAACTAGAAAATTGTATATTAGTATTTAAGTTATAATTATAAATCAGTATAATGAGAAAATTCGTCAATTAAAAACAAAGTGTTAATAATTTTAAGAAAAAGTTAAAGAAGGAGAGTCTGCGTTTGCGACGGCCAACTACTGTAAATAACTCTGCCCGCCCTGTACTTAACGAATACAAAAGGAAAATTATATTACCGTCGCATCACTCTTAAAAGGACCACTAAAAGGAACTTGAAAAGGACCCAAATTTCTCAGACTATCTCAGAGACTAAATCATTCAAATCGAACCTTAAAATAGTCTCAAACCGGCCAGGCTTTTTTCACTGAGTATACTCTTAGATTTCTATCGGCAAGGTGCGCGCGCACACCGGCAAATTTCAATTTGCGCATCTCATCCTAGTCGCACAACGACTTTTCGTTCTCGCAATCACTGTTTTTGTCAAATGTCCATGGATGGTTTTTTTTGTTAGCACGATAACTTTCGAAAGAATTGCCTGATTGGATTTTCTCTGGTAAATTCTTTTTCTATCTTAAAATGAAGGTCAAATTCGTTAAACAGCCATTTTAGATACAAATTACAAAACTGAGCGTATTTTGAACATTTTTGAGACATTTTTGAGTGATACTTTTTGAGTTAAACTTTTGAGTGATACTTTTATTAGGGATGTCGTGAGACGGACCTCCTTAGGATGTTATCAAGGATGTCCTGAGGACAACCTAGGACGTCCTCAGGATGTTATCATGGATGTCCTGAGGGCAACTTACGGACGTTCACAGGATGTTATCAAGGATTTCCTAAGGACAACCTACGGACGTCCTCAGAATGTTATAAAGGATCACGGTGTGCCTTAACGAACTTTGAATGGGGGTGACAAGATTATTGTATTTGTTTTGTGTAAAATCTGACATGGTCGGTTTTCATCAAATATCCACGTTTTGAGCCTCTCTGAGTCAGAGAAAGCTATTTTTATGAAGGTGTCTGTCTGTTTGTCTGTCTGTAGTTCATAGTATTGTGTAGGCGCGATAACTTTGGAAAGATTGATCAGATTGGATTCTGCTTCGGCACACTTTTTGAGGACCCAAAAAGAAAGAACGAGTTCGTTAACCAGCCATTTTGTATAGAAACTCAATGAACGAGCCCATTTTCAAAATTTTCGATACCATGTTTTTTCCAGATTTGGAAATTCTATTTACGGTTGTCCATAGTACTTTGAAACTCGAACAATTTATTTATGTGACTTTTTTCAATAAAATAAAAATTGTCAGAGTTATAGCACTTTTAAAATCCTAAAAAGCAAACGAAAATTAAAATTTTAAGCCAAACAACGCATGATATGAAAAAAGTCAGGAGTAAATAAATGTTTCGACATTGAATTTCATACTCTTAATGGTTCACATTATACTCAGAAAGTCGTAGGACATATGTCACGTGCGCCGAAGAAAGGGGACTTACTCTGAAAAGTGAGATTTTTTAGGGCGAGCGTTTGAAGTCGACCCGATAGACCAGACTTTTAGGAGAGGGAAGCTTCACGAAATCTTCCCTCTCCACTTACCACTACATTCTCATGGAAGAAGGTAGGTCGTAAATGCGGATCACGGACGGGATATAGATGAGACGCGTAGATGGTATGGTGAGTGGTGGGAGATGTTTCACGGAATCTCGAGCTCTCGAGCCAAAGCCCTATTACTCGGGTACCTAACAACTCAATTATTAGCAATAATAACGCTCGCATTTTTTTCTCGATGGTGTTAATTGAAAAGAGCAGCTCAAAAACTATCGAAATGTGTAAAAACATTGATTTCGATTTTTTTAGAGTAAGCCCCCTTTCTTCGGCCCACATCACGTATAAAGACGTTTTTAGGACGTCCATTTGATGTCCTAGTGCCCACAGGGAGGTCTTTCACTTTTTAGCGTGAAAAAATAATCAAGTCTCTAATAGGTCTTTTTGGGGCGTCTTTAGGACCAGCCCTGCAGACATCTTTGGCACAACTTTAGGCCAGATATAGAACGTCTTTAGGACATCCTAAAGTTGTCCTTATAACGACCCTGGGACTTAGACGCCAATATCCTAGAATGTCCCAGGATATTTAAAGACGTCCTAAGGACGTCTTTAGGATGTTCCGGTACCCACTAGGAAAGGACATGACGTAATATAATTCTCACTTTTAATCAACGTCACTATTTTAATTAACAATTGCAACAATTGATGAAATGAATTTCAGAGAAAAATTTATTAGCAAACAAAGTTTAACCCTTACCGACCCTAAAAATAACAATAGTTAAAAAATTTCAAAAAGTGGACATGGCGTATTATCACATTAGGGCGACGAATTATTAAGCTTACTCAAGCTATATCATTCTTCTCAAGTGAAGTTGATTCCTTATCGCGAATTCGGGAAATAATAAATAAAAGCAAGATTCTCAACATTAATCCCTTTTTAGAAAACGGCATTATCGAAGAAAGTGAAAAACTCACGAATTTTGAGTCACCGCAAGATCAAAAGCCCCCTATTGTGCTACCACGCAAACATCATGTAACCAATCTAATCATTTGAGAAAAAAATCTTGAATTAAAACATGTAGGTATGAAGGCTAACTTATACGCAATCCGTAAATGATGCTGGCGTGAACGATAAGGCCAAATCGTATGTGACTGTCTATGTCTGTATAGCTACTAAGGCAGTTCATCTCGAATTGATGGTCGTCTTGACTCCAAACAAAACAACAAAATAGTTAAACATTTTTTGCGAAATCAAGAAATGAAGTGGTTTTTTATCCCTCTTGGATCTCCGCATTTTGGTGGGCTCTGGAAGGCAATGGTCAAATCATTTAAAAGAGACTTCTTACGCGCCGTCGGTAAAGCTGTCTTGACATTTGAGCAATTGCACACTTATGTTATAGAAATCAAAGGGATCCGAAATATCCGTCCAATAAGTCTTTTATCCTCCGATCCAAACGATCTTAATCCATTAACTCCAGGTCACTTCCTAATTGGTGGTCCTTTAAATGGCCTTGCCTCACGGAGATCTTACATACTTCAATTCTGGTAAACTCTCGTTGTGGCAACATGCTCAAGTTATGCGACAGCATTTTTGGCCTCGCTGGCATAAAGAGTACCTTAAGGGCATGTGCCACAGCCAAATACCGATATTACTGACCTTACTTTATCAGTCCACTGAATATTTCTTTGAACCTAAGAACTTTTTTTGTAAATGAAATATCGAGCTGATACTTTGGAAAATGCATTAGAGTACAATAAAGTACGTTCAGGTACTCAATTTGGGTAGGAACTTGACTGAAAATTATTTCCGGCCAAATTAAAACTGGGAGCCTTTTTCACATATTTCTTTTGCACCTCGAAATTCTTTGAACGCTCGAACTTTTTTCATACATATAATATCGGTCTCAAACTTTGAGAAATGCAAGAGCCGACAGAAAACTACGTTAAAGAACAAAGTTTATTAATAAAATATGTAAAAAGAAATACTTCAACTAAATCTTATCCGGCACACAATAATGGACTCACAACGTAGGACGAGCCAGCTTTTAGATCCTCGTCTAGTGGCCGCGAGGGTTCGGATTTTCGTGCACACCGTTACCGGCTGATGCCGATGGAATTTATAGCCAAGTCTTTTGTTATGTGCCACATAAGATTCAGTTAAAATATATTTTTTTACATATTTTATTATTAAACTTTGTTTTTTAACATAGTTTTCTGTCGACTCTTGTATTTCTCAAAGTTCGAGGCCGATATTTTATGTATAAAAAGTTTGAACGTCCAAAAAATGTCGAGGTTCAGAAAAAAGGTGTGAAAAAGGATCCCAGTTTTAATTTGGTCGGAAATAATTTTCAGTGAAGTTCCACCCAAATTATGTACCTAAACGTACTTTATTGTACTCTAATACATTTTCCAAAGTTTCAGCTCCATATTATCTTTGCAAAAAAGTTCTTAGGTTCAAAAAAAAAAAAAAATTCAGTGAACTGATAAAGTGAGGTCGGTAATATAGGTATTTGGCTGTGTCACGCGCCCTTAACGAGCTCACAGTTTGCAGCAAATGGTGCTCTAATTCTGCTGCAATCACGGTATGAACATTGGTACTTCTGAAAGACGAAAATTTTTCACTCTTACAGTGGAATATTGGACGTATCTTATTAACTTATCCTGGACCCGACAACATCGTTCGAGTAGTCACTGTGAAAAATACTTCGGGAGTTTATAAGAGATGTATTAAAAAAGTATGTCCTATTCTACTATAAAATTCCAACGAAGGCTCAATGCAATGTAGCTCATCCCATGAACAATAATCATCTTGTGACTTTCAATAGATAGTATTCCACTGTTTTAAAATCACAGTGATACGATATTCCCTATTACAACATTCTTAAATAATTTAATACAGCGGTTTGTGTTGAACTCTTTACAAAATGTATCATAGTACTTAATGTATTATTCTTATAGCATTTACCTATTATATATCTAATTGCTTAATTTTTATTTTCTATTGCAAGCAGGACTTATATCTATTACGTTTACGTTTTATCTTTGTTTGAACATAGTTTTTCAATGTGGCCGACATGTTACTGCGTAATGTTTAAACTTTTTATTTAATATGAAAATATTCATTTATTTTTCCTAGAGTGGCATTTGGTCGTGTCAATGGATTCTTTAAAAACACTGTATACTTTAGGTTGAAGAATTCCATCTCTCTTGGCTAATCCGTAAGAAAGCTTAAGTTTCACGTAGTATTTAACTGTCTGTCTAGCCTAAACTCTGAAAGTTATTTTGCCATTGTTTACTCAGACCTTCCACATGAAAAAGTCTTGGGGTTCATCTGGATCTTCGCTAATTTAATATTTTTTCATTCCACGAAGAGGTGCCCAGGCCTACGTGACAAATCACTACTCAAAACTGCGTCAACACAACAAATGAAATTCAAAGACTATCCCCACACTTTATGTCACCTCACTTACGTAGTAGAAATTTTCACCACCAACTGACCTCTTGTTTTACGAATAGACCAGTTGAACACTAACTACCGAATCGGCTATTATATTTTCTATTTGTGATAGAATAAACGCTGATGTTCTTTTATTGAATTTAGGTTCCGTTTATTTCAGTCACCCAACATGAACTTTCAATTTTAGAAAATGTTGAATCACTATTAAACAAAGATGAACCTTTAACCAATGACAATTCGGATTCTACGTTAAATTTTCCGTAAGAAGGTCATGGAATAATTTCAATAGTTTTTCTTGTAGAGTTAAAAATTAAGAAAATACAATACCTGCCATTAACATAGGATGAAGGCGACAGCAGGAGTAATGTCATTTTTTTTTTAAATTTTAACGCTGTATAAAAAACTATTGCAATTACTCCATGACATTCTAATGGAAAATTTAACGTGGAATCGAATTGCAACGAGTTAAATGCCCATCTTGCTGTTTTTAAAGTTTTATTTACATGATACGGTAGGCATACTATTTTCAAACCTCGTTTATTACAACTCCTTCGAAGTTTAAACATCTCGTCTACTGCAACTCGAGAGGAGACCCCACCACTCCATGTATCCGTAAGGTGATCTCACAATACATTCCCGTTTCCGCGCTGTCATTGGCTATACGGAACATGTGGCCATCAGTGGCGGGAGTTGGGGAAGTTACGATGGACGAGTATCTTGGCTTGCAGTAAACGAGAATTGCAATAAACGAGTGTTGCAATAAACGAGGTTTAACTATTTGTACATTCTATAAGGGTACGCTGTAGCGTATCCTTTTCGTTCAGTCGGTTCGCCAGGGAAGATATTTACATACAGTGAAGTTTCCCTAATTCAAGTCCCCCGTACACGGCTATTTCAAATTGCGCAATTCCGTCACCTGCCAGTACGGTCCCTGCACACTCTCCTTCGTTCCAGTGGTTGATTAATTTAAAAAAGCCCGAAGAATGAGAAGACCTAGGTAGTTTGAATTGACTATTTTAGCATGATTAAATGGGAATGCAGACAACTTTTTCTGGAACATATTCTAAACGTAAAAGTACATTATAAATGTACGAATAGTAATATTTCTCAAGTGTAGAATTTATTTCCTCAGTCATGTTCCATTTTTTTGTCGATTGAAGACCTTTCAGATTCACGAAATACAATCAACTGACCGAGATTTGAGGTGAGAGTGCCTGATCTGATAAAATAACCTGAAATTTTGGATATTTCATTTTATTTCGTGACACTGAAATCTCGCCAATCCGCTAAAAACAAATGAAACATGTCTGAGAAAATACATTTTACACTTGAGAAATATTACTATTTAGACTCGAATAACGTGCCTGTACGTTTAGACTATTTTCTCCAAAAGTCGTATGAAACTGTAGTCCCATGAGGTATCCTTCCTGACGGCTGACATTTCCACCTATCCCAGCATGATACCCTATACAAATATTAATATTCAGCACTTTAAAATTTATTTACTTTAAATTTCAGAATATCTTCTCCAAAAAATTAGTTGCATTGCTATGTCAAGCCCTATCCTAACTTTACAGACATTTTGACCTATCCTTCCATGACCGCGGTGCCATGACACAAACCTTACAATTCCGCGAAATATTTGAGTCGTTTTTTGAATCTGTTATATTAATTTTTAGTTGAAAAATTGTCGTACGTCAACCAACACGCTTGGAAGACGCTTAAAAAAACTGTCATGCATGCTACATTTGCTACATTTTCAACCTTGCAAGTCAGGGCCGTCTCAACCGTTTTCAATTAGAGTGAATAATATTGCGCATTCTTCGCATATGAGTATCCGCGTACAGTGGCCCTTTCCGAGGCAAGAGTCGCAACCGTATCTCGCCCATTGAGCTGAGAAACTGCGTGGGCCAGCAGTTCTGGAAATACTAACCTGAGAGTCAGTTATATTTATCTGTATTATTATTACTAGCATTTATTGATTTTAAAGAGACCCGCGCTTTTTGGCACATGAGCATTTAAAAAAATTGCTTACAGCGCCCTTCTCGATACCAGGCGGGAGCAGCCAATAAATGTCACTTGACAAAAATAACTTGAAGTTCGCGGTTGGGGCTTGAAGTGAAAAAATTCTAAAGTTTCAAGGCTACGGATATAGGAGAGACTGCACTGAATATATTAAAGACTACATGAGAAGACTATCAACTAAGTACTTTGATCGAATTTTGAACCATAGTAATGATCTGGTTAAAAATGATTGATATGAATTCGCAAAGTACAATATAAAGAATGATGATATTAAGAAAACACTGTTAGCGGATAATTTTTTCTAGTTTCTTGTGTTCTAAGAAACTACCCCTAATTCTTTCATATCTACCCCCAGTGATCAAAAATGTTCTAAAAGTGGGGAAACAACCTTAAACGTCGTAAAGATAATTCAGAACTCCAAATTAATTACTTGACACTTGAAAATGTACCCCCTTTATCATTTTTCCAAAAAACTACTGTTGTATGTAAATGTTGCATTAGAACTTACATATACTTATGTATAACAAACGCATCAAAAATATTTATATTCAGAAAACACTGTCAGGCGAGATTTTTTTCTACTTTTTTTTTGCTTTCCAATGATATTTAATACGTGTTCAAAAAAACGACCCTTAAGTCTTACATACCTAACCGTTCTAAAAATGGAAAATCTACATTAAACAACGTGAAGATGATTAAAAAATCTGAATTAATTACTTACCATTTGAAAATGTAGCCATTTTATCATTTCCTCTGAAAACTGCCCTTCCACATAAATTTATGTAGCGGAACTTATATAAACTTCTATAAAACGCAAAAAGAATATTCAGAAAACACTGTTAGCGGATATTTTTTGATAGTTTCTTGTGTCCCAAGAAACTGCCCATAATTCGCCCATATCTCCCCTTGGTGATCAAAAATGTTCCAAAAGTGGGAAAATAACCTGAAACAACGTAAAGATAAATCAGAAATCTGAATTAATTTCTTTCCACTTGAAAATTGAGCTATTCTATAATTTCTCCTGAAAGCTACCCTTTCACGTTAATGTATGTAGCGGAACTTAAATATGCTTGGATAAAACGCATAAAAATAATGATAATTAGAAACAACTGTTACCGCATATTTTTTTCTACGTTTTGTTCTCCAACGACATATAATACGTGTCCAAAAATAGTACCCCTAACTCGTATATATCTACCCCCCCATAAAAAAATGTTCTAAACGTGGTATAACAACCTTAAACAACGTAAAGATGATTTGAAACTCTGAATGGATTACTTTCCGCTTGAAAATTTACCGTCTTTATAATTTCCCTTAAAAACTACCCTTTCACGTAAATGTATGTAGCGTAACTTACACACACTTATAATAAACGCATCAGAAATGACAATACTCAACACATACTGTCAGCGGATATTTTTTGCTCTTTTTTTGCAATCTGATGACGTATAATATGTTCCCCAAAAAAACCACCCCCAAATCATAAATACCTACCCTTCGTGATAAAAAATGTTCGTATAAGTGTAAAAACAACCTTACACAACGCACATAGGTTTAGAAACTTTAAATGAATGACTTCACACTTTGAAATTTACCCCTTTCATAATTACTGGAAAACTACCCTCCAGTGTAAATGTGTATAGCGAAACTTATATATCCTTTACAAAATATAGAGTAAAAGTTGTTTGAATGTTTTAATTAAAATATTTGTTTATTGGTTTTTATTTTTTGAACTAATAATTGATTACTAACTGATTACTTTCTTACGGAATATTAAACTATATAAAGATTGAGTGGTTTGTTATGCCGCTTCTCATCTATAAAATAGAAAACACATTGTTGTCGAAAAGCTTAATTGTTGCGACACTGGCTAAATAAAACTGCCAGTGATTCTTTTCAAGTTGTTTATATATTAATAAGAATTTGTGACTTTTCTGCACCATCAATTTTGTACATCGAAATTTTCATGTAAAATGTGTGAAATAATTTTTTTCTCAATATTTTGTTACAATACTATAATTCCTGAATTTTTTTTTACATTTTCGAAGAGATAAGTAAAATCAAATTATGGGGAAAACTTTTTTTGAAGAATTCGAATAAAAATTTAGAAGCTTTTTCATAATTTTTCAATGATTTTCAGATGATTTTTTGAGGAAAGAATATGAAAGACTTTAAGACAATTATTTAAATTTTTTAGGATTTAAACCAAATTTAGGTTTACTTAATTTTACAGGGTGTCAAGAGAATGAAAAATATAACTATAGATTCATGAGCAAATTTCAAACAATTTTTTACTAATAAGTTCTAAGAGCACATGGAAAAAAAATTACAAAACTTTTCGAATTATTTCCTAAAATAAAAAGAAAGAGTTAAAAAGTTTTTAAACCAAAATTTTGCCATAATATATAATTTTAGAACAAATCAGAGTGAATGAAAAACATTTTAAAACATTTCCAAATATTTCCTTAAATTTCGGATAAGAGTAGAAGATTTTAAAGCAAAATATTTTAATTTAGGAACATTAAAAAATAAAAAAATAAATTACTGTACCAGATTCCATAAATATTGTGAAGATTTAAGGAGAATAAAGAAGATTTTTAAACTTTGGAAGATTGAAAAAATGGAGATTTATGGTAAAGTTTTTAAACAAATAGAAAAACAGACGTAAAGAAAGCGAACGTCTGGACACAAATATTTGTCTGAAAAATAAAAAATTGTGGGAAACTTAATACTCATAACATAAAGTATCACATGTCCTTAAATTAAAATAACTTTAAAAGGTTTCAAGTGAATTCATAAATTTTATTTAAGTCCCTAGGACTTGTTGGCACATCTGAGATATTAAAAAGTCTTTTCTAATTTTATTCAAATCCCTAGGAACTTTTGGAAGATTTTCAGGTAATTTTTTTTACATTTTGAATGATTTTTCAATATTTCAAGAAAAATTGGATCATTTAAAAATATTTTCATGGATTTAGGCTTTCCATAGATTAAAAATATTATAAACTTCGGAAGCATTAGCGAAACTTTATCAATTGTTTATTATTTCTTTCAAATTTCTAAAAGTCCTAAATATCTTTTGAAAATTCTAAAAAAAATGCTAATACTTATTTCCTTTAAGTAATTTCAGTATTTGTGTCACTAAAAGAATATTAAAAAAACATTATTGTGTTACATCAAAAGATTGTTTTATTTATTTCTATACCGCACTTCATCTTAAAAAAAATAATTTTTATTTAGAGGACATCTACTAAGCTTTTAAAACGAATTAAAAATAATGTAACGTAACAGAAGTTATTTTTAATTATATATATAATTAAAAATTTGCCATAAAGACAAACGCAGGATTTCGCCAGGAGCGGGTTTCAATCTGAAAAACTGCACATAATTCCAGCGAAATCGCGGTAAAATTTCAGCCACAACCACGTCTCACGACCGTGAAATAGGTGGTTACAGTCTGTAACGGAATCCGAATATTCCGGGTACGCCAAAAATCCGCCGAAAATCCGATAACGCACATGGTTCGCTTCTCGAAGTCAAGAAGAACCATGTCAGGCCTCAAGTGTGCAACAGAAACAATTGTCGAGAATATAAAGTTTCAGTATATGCGGCACTTCTTCTTCTCGAAAATTGACTCGATTTCCCTAGGAGCATTTAGAGCAGCGATTTTAAGGTTGATGCCGTAAGAGTAACAGAGATGGTAATAAAGCACTCTTAGTACGCATTGTGCCTCTGGATGTAGGTTATTGTGTGCATAACATGCCTTGCAGCTGTCATCGGGAATGCCTTGGCTCAAAATGTGGCGACGGTATGTGAAGGAAGGTGGAAATGACAACGCCTTGACATGCCAAAATGAAACCCTCCGTGCCAGACTTCAATCCGGTTGATTTAAGGAAAACAAAAGTTAGCCCACACGACATTGATTGATCCTCCACATATCTGTGGAAGATGCCGTGCATCCTCTTATCGAGGAGCTGTTCACAGAAATTTTTCTCTTGTGCTTTCTTAATCCGGGCTTGCAGGAGTGAGTACTCGAGATAGCTAAGATTTAATGCATTTTGCTCACCCCTGATACTGAATTTAAGTCCGACTGTTTCAGCAGCCTCCTCCGCTGCTTTGTACACAAACGCTCCTTTGCCCACTTTTTCGTGCTTCCTGGCCATTTTAAGAAGAGGGTCTCTTCCATTTGCGACTCTATGTGCTGTACCCACAATGATACTGTTGTGATGACATTCGAAATTCAATATTCCGCTACCACCTTGACGGCGTTACATGTAGAGTCACAGAACAGAAGCCTTTAGATGCATGCTTCTGTTCATGTGCATAACCTTTCGTGTTCCGATATCAAGGGGTCTGAGCTCGTTCTTCGTCCATGGTACCACTCCAAATGAATAGAGTACTATCGGGACGACAAGCATGTTCGTTGCAGATACTTTGTTCCTCGCCGACAGTTCGGAAGACCAAATCTGCGGGATGAGACGTTTGTATCTGCTTCAAATATTACCCTTTATAGATGTCACATACTGACTGCGGCTCTGTGGCACGCCCACGCATGTATAAGGCTCTCCAGCGTAAAGGTGTCGTATAACGCTTCTATCAACAAGCTCAGGATCTTCAGGGATTCCAAAAGTTTGTCTCGCTTCAATTAAACCTTGGCGCATTTGTCTAACCCAAATTCCATTCCAATTTCCTTAGTATATAGTTGGACAATCCCTAGAGCTAGATTTAGTTGCTCTTTGTTTTTAGCATAGATCTTAAGATCGTCCATGTAAAATACATGAGTGACCTTGTACTTTCGATCTGCAGGTTTGCCGCACAAGTACCCGTCGGAATGGCAAAGTGCTAGAGATAGTGGCAATAATGTAATGCAAAAGAGGAGTGGGCTCATGGTGTCGCCTTGAAAGACACCTTTCTGAAAGGTGACCTTTTGAGTTGTCACACGATTTTTTCCAGATGAGATAGTAAATCTGGTTTTCCAAAGCGGCATCAATCTCTTTATGCACCTCACGATCTGCGGGTGAACCTTTAAGCTTTCCAAAAGACAGATGATAAGTCTATGGGAGGTCGAATCGAAAGCTTTCCGGTAATCAATCCAGGCCATCGATAGGTCACGCTGGTAGTATGCTGCATCTTTGCAGACATATTTATCGATGAGCAGGTTCTCCCGACATTCTGCTACGCCTTTCTTTGAGTCGCATTGTTCATACATTTCTTGCCACATAGGTTCAATTGCCCGAACAATCCTATCATTTAGGATAGCTGTGAATATCTTATACAGCGTGTTCAGACAAGTGATTGGCCGGAATAGTTCTTCATCCCTCTTAATACTTTTTCACCTTCTCGGTAGTAAAGGGTGCGTATTTTTCATCAGGTGTTATGAGGGCACTACACGGCTCGTTGAAGCTATTTATGTTATATGAGTCTTCGTCCAGTGTCTGCTGCACTTCGTAGACTTCTCTCTAAAATACTTTGACCTCCTCTGGTTTGGGCGGGTGGTCGACATTAACTGGAGGGTCTTGGAAGAGTCGAGATGGGTCAGAGAGAAACCGTGGATTTTCTTTGACCCACCTCTCTCTCCGCTCTAGACTTTTCTTAGCGTCAGATAGTATCCGTATTCTCTCAACAATATGCTGCCTGATGGTCAGCAGCTTTGACTTGTTAAGTGTGTGATAACGGATCCGGAGTTCGCGCGCGATCTTTTGAACCTTGGCGGTAAAATTCCTGCCAGATGTAATGTAGTCAATCACACACTGAGTGCGGGACACGGAATGTCTTGCCCAGCCTATCTTTATGGCGAGTTGATGCATTCGCACCACAAAGCATGCAGTCGTACCATGTGACCTCGTTCAGGGGCCACACTCGCATCGTAGCACTCTAGCAAGTCGCTATTTAGTTGCTGCGCCCACCTAAAGGTCCCGAGATTCCGCCGATCCATTGCATTGATTCCATTTTCATTGGCTTCCCCAGCTCTAGAGTGGTTGCCATTGTTGGCCGACGCATTGTCGGGAGCTCTGCGCGTTCTGTTGTTTTGAACCGCACTTACTACAACTATGTTTGGTGTTGTCATTGTTGTTCCCACGAGAAGCTAGGGAAAGGGGTTCGTCTATCCTCGTAGAGTCCCGCATGCAAGGATAAGGCTGCGTACTCTGAAAGGTCGCCCTATATCCCAGATTCACCGTTCTAGACACCTCACCTAGGTGCCATTCAGCTTTTGACACGGTTTTCACACGTCAGCTTGGGGGTTAATTCCTTCGGGACCACCCCTGGACAATTGTCCGCGACTGCCTATTCATTTTTGTAACCATATTCAGCAAAAGCACTTGGTACAGGGACCCTCTATCCGCACCCCGAGGACGCGTTCCGTGGCTTTGTCATAGGCCTTTTGGTTTGATTCTAGAGGAATCAAAGTCGAATCGATTATATATATATAAGAGCCAGGTCAGCGAAATTCGTGAAATCGGTGCGCACGCATGTCACGGATTTCGCCGTTCATTTTTCATGTGAAAGTACTCTATAAAGGAAGACGATTCACCAAGATTCAGCCCATTTGGTGAAAATGGGAAAATTTGACAGCCTTTGGAAGTTAATTTAAAAATTTGACCTAATGCTTTTACGCAATTGCAGCGTGTGTACGGAGCATTTAGTACTTGCAATTTTTCGAAAAAATGAGGGCATTTTTCGGATGCTACTTTAACGTTAATTAGAGAATGTACAGGATCTACGATGTCGCAATTTATTCTTCTTGATACGAGCTTTCATTCCGTTTTTAGGTTTTTCGATTTCATCTACAGCACCAATTTTCACGAATATTGCACAAAATAATCTTCAAACATCCCGAAACAAAACACGGAAATACCTGGAAGGTATTTAAGCATCCCGAGGTCACCTCCAAAGCTCGTGTCCGCTCGTAATTGTATACCTACAACATCATCGCAGGAGGTTTCAACCATCGTACTAAATTATTTGAATTAAGTTATAACATTCTAATCGCATCAGTCACTTGATTTAGTCCGTGGCTATGATGTATCACCGGGTTTACTCGAGTAAAAGTTTAATAAAAACACATAATACATATTAGGGTTGCATGTGTGCGTTCGTGTTGTGTGCATGTGCGTACAGAGTGCTAATGGATAAATGGCTTGTTTAGTGAGTAAATGTCATTTTGGAGAAAATAAAAGGTATAAAAGTAGAAATAAGGTAAGAAGAAGTATCTGCAATAAATAAGTGGGGTTCATTAATATAAAATAAGAGTATAAGTCGGGAAAATGGGAAAGTTAGGATAGTTTTGAAAACTGTCAGTTTGATAGCAAAAGAGGGTTACTGCGTAGAGGAGGATCCAAGAAGAGAGATAAGTAGAGGAAGAGTGAACCGCCCTACTGCAAATACTTATATAGGTGACTATAAAGGTCACTCATAGGATTCTATATAAGGATCCTATAAGTGACCTATATAGGATCCTATATAGGGTTACCTATTTAGGTCAGTATAGGTGTGCCACCTATAGAAAATGAAACAGCTTCTTTTATAGGATCCTTGATATAATCCTAAATGATTCTATGGACAACGTATGGGTTCCTTCTTCCTACGTTAAAATCCATATAAGAATCTATACAGGTTCCTACTACTCGGAAATCGCATAGTTAAAAAAAAATACTGCGCAGCTGTATCTGCTATAGGAAACTACTGAGCAACACTTCCGGTTCATCATCTGTCCTATATATGTCACTAATAGGTTTCTATATAGTATCCTTTGCAGGAAGCTGTTTCTTTTCCTATGGGTGGCTCCTATACTGACCTATATAGGTGACCCTATATAGGATCCTATATAGGTGACCCTATATAGGATCCTATATAGGTCACTTATAGGATCCTTATATAGAAGCCTATTAGAGACCTATATAGGTATTTTCAATGGGCGGGGGGGGGGAGAAGGCAGATTATAGGTGAATTTATGAAAAATTCTTTCTAAAAATAAAATTAAGAAAGGGTAAAATCAGAGGAGTTCAGAACCAAGGTAGAGTCGATAGAGAGAAAAATCTAGACGGTAAAAGGGGGAAATTTAGAAGGAATTGCAACAAAAGTGAATGGGGTGGAAAGGGTGGTAGAAAGAAGGGAGAGGTGGGAAAGAAAAAATTACTTGACAATAGTAGGTCTTCAAACTACAGTAGGAAATGAAATGGCAGCGGTGTTGGAGGTACTCGACAAAGATTTAGTGGTAAGTGGAAAGATAAACATATTTAGGAGAGGGTACGGCCGAAAAAGAAGTGATAGTAGTGGGAATGAAATCATGGAAGCAAAGCAGGATGGGATGAAAAACAAATATAAATTAGGTGAGAAAAAAGTGTATGCTAATCATGATCATGCATTTAAAGAAAGGGAGGTTCAGCGCAAAATAAGGGAAGTTACAAAAGAAGGGGAAAAAGAAGGTAAGACGGTTAGGATAGGATACAAAAAATGTGTGTAGAAGGGGAATGGTTCATTTGGAATGAGGACAGAAAAAGGTTAGAGAAGAATGAGATAGATTTTTTAGAGAAGAAAATGAGATGAGGAATACAAGAAGAAAATAAAAAGATAAAGGAAAGAGGAGAATTAACACTAGGAAAAAGGTAAAAGGTGGAGCAAGTAGAGGAATTATGACGGAAGTCAGGACCAATCTAAAAGAAAGGGAAGTTTAGAAAGGAGTAACAAGTGGTGTACAGGAAAGGAAGGTTAAAATAAAAGAAAAGTGGCACAGAATTGTGATAATATATCATGGAAAAGGAATGAAAGAAGTTAATAAAAACATAGAAAAGTTTGATAATGAAGAGAAGAAAAAATACTAATAATAGGGGGAAATTTTAATGTTAGAATAGGGAGGAAAGGTAATATGTACTAGGATGGTGTGGAGGGGAGAGAGACTCGAAAGATCAGGTAATAAATAGCGAGCGAAAGCAACTTTTAAGGATGGTAGAAGACGAGAGGTGGTACGCACTTAATGACAATAAGAACAGGGACGAAGAAGGGGAATTTACATATGCGAGAAGCAAGAAGTCCACAGTAAAAGAGTATGTTATTACTAATACTGAGGGATGGGAGTCTGTAAGACGAATGAAAGTAAAAGCTATCATAGAATCAGATAACCCATTAGGAGTTTCTTTGAAAAGCAGAATAAGGAAGGTATTGAGAAAGAACACGAGAGAATTAATCGAGAAAGAAGTGTGGACTGAAGAAATAAAGAGGGATTATATAGGAAAAACAGAAAACTTAGAGTTTGCGAAGAGAGTGTTGAGTGAAGTATGGGAGGAGTTAAAAGAAAAAGTCAAGAAGTCTAGAGTTACAAAGGAATTTAGGAATAGATCGGAAAGAGATAAAAATTGAACAAAAATTTGATGGGACAAAGAATACAAGAAAAAGAAAAAAGAGGTTGAAAAGAGTATAAATTTTGGAAGAGAGGAAAAAGGAAAAGGGAAAATTGCGTAATATCCAGGAATAAGTATAGATAGTTATGTAAACAGAAAGAGGGAAATAAAAACAAGGAATTATAGGAGGAAATAAGTGAAATTAGAACAGAAGGGGAGGCATGGAAGTTTATTAATAAAATGAGGAGGAAAAAGGGGGGAAAGGGGATAAGATTAACATGGATGAATGGGGGTTGTATTTTACAGAAATGTTTCAAGGCATGGTTGAAAAAAGGACTGACAGTTGGACGAGAAGTAAATTAGAAGACGAAAAGGAGTTGCAAGATGAAGAGATAGAAGCGCAGGTTAAAATATTAAAGAAGGGCAAAACAGGATGCGGTGACAGGTTAGGTAACGAGGCCTGGATGTACAGTGGTGAGGAAGCCACAAGAAAGTTTAAAGAGGTAGTCAAGAGAGTATGGAAAGGTAAAGGATTTCCGGAAGAGTGGAGGGAGGGATTGATAACGCCAATTCTTAGGAAAGGAGAAAAGGAAAAACAGAAAACTATGGGTGCAATGGTGTTAACCGAGAGACTAAAGAAGGTGTGCTCAAAATTAGTACACGAATAGAGTAAGTCTCGTGCAAAGATTTGGTGTCAGTCACTTTCAGGTAAAACAATAACTTATTCTCCTATAAATAATCATAATAAGTCACGTTCTCAGCTTGCATTTTTAATGCATTTTTAATGCAGTTCTATAATTCATTAAAAATACACCACTAAGAATTTGTAATGTCTACACCAATGGCCATTGAAAAATATAAGACGACCCCACGCTGGGTCCGGGAAGCTTGACTTTCGTCACGGTAATAAAGATCAAAAACATTTTAACGACAAAATATAAAGTTTAACAACAATAAATAACGGATATTTTAAAGTGAAGCGATTTTGTTGTTTAATTTTTATAATGATATTCACCTTAATTACAACTTTCTACGATAATCAGAACCTGAGCACATGACTCTGATTATGATTATTCATAGGAGAATAAGTTATTGTTTTACCTGAAAGTGGCTGAAGCCAATTCTTTGCACGCGACTTACTCTATTCATGTACTAATTTTGAGCATACCTTCTGTGGAATTGCTAAAGATACAGCAGGTAAAAGAACCAATGGGAAAAAGAAGGAAAAATACACAAAATACCTCAACTACATAATACAATTCTAACATGTATTTCAAATTATATTTCAAAATACTGGTATGTATTTTGTAGTTATATTTGAACTACATTAGCTGAATTATATTTTCCCCGCGATGTATTTCAACTACATGGTGCTGAAATATATGTATTTCAGCAATGTAGTTGAGGTTTTTTGTGCCCAGCTCTGTTCATATCTGAAGGCGAAAGAGCCTATTTCGGAGTGGTTAGTGAACGGGCGCACAGTACTCCTGCCAAGGATGGGCAACTTAGCTGACTCGAAGATTTACAGACCAGTTACTTGTCTGAACACACTGCAGAAGATCTTCACAGCTATCACAGTTGGTTTCCGGGATACTGTTGAGAGCCTTTGTCGTCGCCACTTGAACCGCCTCGATGGAGTCGAATCGATGTGGAAACAAGAAAAAGTCAGGTGGAGCCAGGTCTGTGCTGTAGGGGGGGGGGGGGGGGGGGGGGGGGGCGAGGCAACGTTGCCACGCCGAATTTCGCCAGCAGCAGTCCAAAACCAGCCATTGCGAAGAATTGTAAACCTTACCGTGACAATGCGCCGTGCCACGGCGCATTGGGATAACGTGTGAGATAAGTGGGATCGAATGATTTATCCCGGTATGTCCTGTTGCTGTAAGGGATTGATACAAGGAGAAGAAATATAAAGAATACACACGTACAGAATAACTCGAGCTCATTCAGATTGATTCCGTACCATTCCGAATTCATTCCTAATAGTTTGGCATTTTGTAACAGAATTGTTACCATAGAATAGAGCTCGACACGGCCCTGCACGAAAGGGTTGCTGGGCCTGGAGAACCTCTCCACCTCGACGTCTCACATCCCGTATCAACCTGTCGCTTGGATATTTGACCCCAGCTTCCACTACTCTGACTGGCAATACCAGGTTCCGATCTACCCACCGGTTACAATAATGTGAGTGGGAATAAAGCTCGCATTTTACCCCTTAAAGGAATTTCAAGTTTTATTGTGTCTTCACCTTCTTCTCGGCACTCCATTTCCCTACAAAATTTTCAATTTAAACTCTTACTCTGAACTCTGAGTAACTTGTTGCATGCTATTTGATCTATTGACTTGCCTTGAAATATTGCAAACCTATTATCAGGATATATTTTATGATAATGAAATTTGATACTGATATTTCTGGAAGATGATGTTTATAAATTGTGTATTGGTACGATTTACATGTATTGTAATATGCTTTGATATACTTGCCTTGATCCTTAATATGAAATCCCTAAACGATATTGTCGATTTCGATTGTCACACTACTCGATTTTCATTGCTATATGCGTGAGACACGAGTTGTGAATGGGCTAGACAGAGTTGCAAAAATATTGAAAAAATTGTCACGATTGCTTGTTCTTTGATAGCTACACGCGTGCGAAAGGGACACTCGTGAGTTACCGTGAGTTAGACAGTAATGGAACGTTACACGCGTTTTCTTGAAGTTATAATGATCCCAACGAATCTGGTTTGATCTGCGCTTGCCTAATTTGAGTGACGTTCATCGGCTACGATGCGCGTCTGTACTTGATTTTTAAATACGTACGCGAACTACAGCCAATGAGCGACGCACAGTTCAAGCATGCGCAAGTATTTTTGGATCACTGTGGGAATAATAATCGAATCAAATTTCGAGGTCGCTAACACTAATCAACGCTTCTCATTTACCACCACCTTTCCACCCGTACGACTGCAATCGCAATACAGGGCATCTGTTTGTTATTTATGATCGTATTTTTATTTCAAGTTCGGAAAGAACATTTTAAAGCCTTCAAAGCATTTGAACGAGTTATCTGGACCATTAAATATATCTACCTGAGTGCCTGCGGAGAATTTCTCCGAGCTTCTCAGAGCCTTGAGAATCTTTAGCATATACTCTGAGATTTCAAATCGGTAGGGTTAGTAAATTTTTAGTTATAAGTTAATGCTTAATCTATTATTTTTCATTAATATAAACATTAACATTAAGTAATATTTCTATAAAGCATGGATTTTGTTATTAAAGTCCATTGCTTGTGGAAAATGCGATAACAACTTTTGAAATTTTGAGGTTAGGAATTAATGTTAGAATACAAAAGCGAACTGCTGGTCGCAGAATTAGATAATTTCGGCCATTT
>NC_046664.1:110718583-110721326 GCF_010883055.1 Belonocnema kinseyi | reverse complement strand
CGATTACATTGGTATTGTTTTCTCATTAATTGCACTTCTTTAAAATAAAATAATGTTTTAAGCTTACTGCAAGATTTATCAATAGTTCTTAATAAAATTAAACAAAATTTAAATTTCAATATAAGTGATTTTCATTTTTTATTAGTTCACAACTAAGATATTAATCAAAAAATACTGCTTCCATTTTTAAAACTGCGTACTTACAAGATATTGTGTACTTTTCATAGTTAAAAATTGATCTTTTGTAGTTGAAAATTCAACCCTTTGGTTTGAAAATGCACATATTTCAATGGAAATTCGTTATTTCGGTAGGAAATTAGTCTTCTCGTTTGAAAATTCATCTTTGTGATTGCGAACAAAACTATTAAGTTACACATTCCGTTTTTTTGGTAAAAATTAAATTCGCTAACTGAAAATTTAACTATCCCGCTTTTGGTGGAACACTGAAATTTGGAATTAAAAATGGATATTTATTGGTTGAAAATTTAATTATTTGTTTCAAACATCGTCTTTTTTATATAAAATTAATCTTCTTGGATGAAAATACATCTGTTTGCTTAAAAGTTCAACTATGTATGCATCATCAAATGCATCTATTTTAGTAAAATTTCAATTAATTTGTTGAAATTTAATTGTTTGTTGTTAAATATTAATTATTTTAACTAAAAAGGAATTGTGCTATTCCTGCCTGATTTTAAGTGAATTCTATTTTATTTTAAATACTTTTGATAATATTGTTCTTGCAATGAAAATTAATTAAGTTTATAATTCTATGATTTGTTTTAAAAAAATTTTTTTAATAGAAAATTAATCTTTGTGTTTGAAATATCATCTTTTTTGTTAAAACTTTTACTCTTTGGTGTCAAGTCCATCCCTTTTAATTAAAATTTAAAATAATCTGTACAAATTTCATTTTTTGATCGAATATTAACTTTTATAAACTGCAAACTGAATTATTCTATTTTTGTTTAAAATTTGATATTTTTTGTTTAAACTTCATCTTTTTAGTTAAAAATTATTTTATGGGTGAAAAATTAATCTGTTTTTTATTATTCTTATCATAGATGCTCAAATTCGACTTTTTTGTCTCAGATCGGAGAAAACGTCTTGCGTAATTTACTATAAAAGAATTTTAATCGATGAGAGATTCTGCTAAATAACGCGTAGAACCTGCCTGGTTATAAGTAAATTCAATTTTATTTTTAATTCTTTTTATAATATTGCTCTTGCATTGAAAATTAATTTAGTTGATAATTCTATTATTTGTTAAAAAACATTTTCTTTAATAGAAAATTAATCTTTGTGATCTATCTATATATCTATCTATCTATCTATCTCTATCTATCTGTTTTTCATTATTCTTAACATAGATGCTCGAATTCGATTTTTTTTGTCTCAGATCTGAAAAAAACGTCTTGCATAATTTACTATAAAAGAATTTTAATCGCTGAGAGATTCTGCTAAATAATGTGTAGAACCTTCCTGGTTAAAAGTAAATACTCTTTTATTTGAAATTCTTTTTATAATATTTTTCTTGCATTGAAAATTAATTTAGTTGATAATTCTATTATTTGTTTTTAACCAATTTTGTCTAATTAAAAATTAATCGTTGTGATTAAAAATTCATCTTTTTTGTGCCAAAACTTCTACTATTTAATGTCAAGTTCATCTGTTTTAATTAAAATTTTTAATAAAGTGTAGAAAATTTCATTTTTTGGATTGAATATTAACTTTTATAAACGAAAAACTAAATTATTCTATTTTTGTTTAAAATTTGATATTTTTAATTGCAACTTCATATTTTCTATTAAAAATTATTTTATGGTTAAAGAATTAATTTTTTTTTAAATTATTCTTAGCATAGATGTCCAAATTCCATTTTTTTGTCTCATATCAGAAAAAACGTCTTGCATAATTTACTATAAAAAAATGTTAATCGCTGAAAGATTCTGCTATATAATGTGTAGAACCTGCCTGAATTTAAGTGAATTCTATCTTATTTTGAATACTTTATATATTATTGTACTTGGATTGAAAATTCTATTATTTGTTTATTTGTTAAAACAGATGTTTTTAAATAGAAAATTAATCTTTATGATTGAAATTTCATCTTTTATGTTAAAACTTTTACTATTTGCTGTCTAATTTGCCTGTTTTAGTTGAAATTTTAAATAACCTGTAGAAAATTTCATTTTTTTATTGAATATTAAGTTTTATATACTAAAAACTGAATTATTCTATTTTAGTTTAAAATTTGATATTTTTTATTGAAACTTGATTTTTTTTGTTCAAAATGGAATTATTTGTTTGAAAATTCCCGTATTTTGTTAAAAATTTATGTTTTTTGTTAGAAATATAAATATGAAGACCCGATCCATCCATAAACCTGAACATAATTCATTCAATCCCACATTTGTTAAACCATATATTATTTAAAAGCACATACATAAAACATTGGAAGCTTATACATTTTATACAGCTGTTTTGTTGTGAAGGTCAAGTACAAGGAGTTTAATAGTACTTTTCTGATATTGAGTAAATTTAGTGTAACATTGGTGTATTTTTAGTTATAAGTTAATGTTTTAGTTATTATTTGGATTCAATATAAACATAAAGTATTATTCCTGTGATGCATGGAATTTGTTATAAAATTTCATTGCTGATAAAAGATGTGGTAGCAACTTATTGAGGTTTTGTGGTTAATATTACATTTTGCAATTCAAGAGCGAACTGCTCGCAGTAA
>NC_046664.1:110717105-110718483 GCF_010883055.1 Belonocnema kinseyi | reverse complement strand
TGTTTGAAACTTTCTAGATTTTGTAGAAAATTCGTAATTTTTTGTAGAAACGTAATATTATTGGTTGAAAATTAATATTTTTCATTAAGGATTAAGTTATTTTAAAAAATCCTTTTCAGTTTGTGAAAAACAAATCTGTTTAAAAGAAATTTCGATTCTACTATTTTTTGTTGAAAATTGATATTTTAAATTGAAAATTGACCTTTTGTACTTAATAATTTAATTTTTTTAATTTTTATGCTTTGGTAGAAAATTAATCCTTTTGATTTAAAATCGACCTTTTTTCGTTACAGATTGAACTTTTTGGAAATAAATTTATCTGTTTTGATGCAGTATTTCGAAATTCAGAATTTTGTTGAAAATTCGTTATTTTTGGTAGAAAAATAAACTTCTTAATTGAATTAATTCTTCTTAATTGATTCTATTATTACATGAAAAATTCGTTTTTTTGTGAAAAACTAATTTCTTCAAGAGAAAAGTCGATTATACCATTTTTGATAGAAAAAGGATATTTTAAAAAAATTGATCTTTTTTTGTTAAAAATATAATTTTTTTAAACCATCTTTTTAAACAGGGAAATTATTCTTCGCGGTTGAAAATTCATTTTCTTCATTGAGGGTTCAATTATTATTTTTTTGAAAATTCCTTCATAGTTAGTCCAAAATTAATTTATGTAAAATAAAAATGGATTATATCATTTTCGGTAGAGAATTGATATTTGAAATTAAAAATTTATCTTTTTTAGTTGAAAATTCAACCCTTTGGTTTGAAAATGCACATATTTCGATGAAAATTCGTTATTGCGGTAGGAAATTAGTCTTCTCGTTTGAAAATTCATCTTTGTCATTGAGAACAAAACTATTAAGTTGCACATCCCGTTTTTTTTTTTTTTGTTAAAAATTAAATTCTTCAACTAAAAATTTAACTCTCCCACTTTCGGTAAAAAACTGAAATTTTAAATTAGAAATTGACATTTTTGTGTTGAAAAATCAATTATTGGTTTCAAACATCGTCTTTTTTATATAAAATTAATCTTCTTGATTGAAAATTCATCTGTTTGTTTGAAACTTCAACTAAGTATTAATTTCTTTAAGGAAAATTTTCATTATACCATTGTTGGTTAAAAACTAATCGTCTTTTGAGAGAATTAATTTTATGGGTAACAAATTAATCTTTTTTATAATATTTTTAACATAGATGTCCAAATTCGACTTTTTATTGCTTTATATGGGAAAAAACGTCTTGTATAATTGGCTATGAAATAATTTTTATCTCCGAGAGATTCTGCTAAATAATGTATAGAACCTGCTTGATTTTAAGTGAATTCTATCTTATTCTAAATACTTTTTATAATATTGTTCTTGGATTGAAAATTAAT
>NC_046664.1:110714574-110717005 GCF_010883055.1 Belonocnema kinseyi | reverse complement strand
AAGTGGGCACATTTTGAATATTTTTTAGACCACTTTTTTGAAAATTCCAAAATTCTCTGTAGGGTTATTTATAGCATTCAAAAAGTTGAACAACTTATCCTAATGACTTTTTTTGAAAAATCGAAAATTACCAAAAATGTTTGAAACCACATTTTTTCAAGATTTAAAAATTCTATGTACGGTTGTTCATAGTACTTAAAAACTCAAACAATTTATCCCCATGACGTTTTTCTATAGATGGAAAATCATCAGAGTTAGAGCATTTTAAAAATAAAAAAAAACTAAAATGAATATTTTAAGCCAAAAAACACATGATATGAAAAAAAGTCAAAAGAAGAAAAACTTTGCTTTTTGAAGGCCCTACAGAATTATGATAACAACTTTTTTAATTTGGTCGAAAAGTTGAAAATTCCAAATTTGATCCTACCAAAAAAATAAAAAATCCACAAATTCCATTTTTTGGTTAAACTATGCAAGATACGAAAAAAATGAAAAAGCTCAAATTACACGCACTGGAAAAAACTAAAAATTCATAATGAATCACTTTTTGACACAAGTTGCGAAAAAATAAACAACTAAATGTGCGGAAGACGGTACTCGGTACAGTAAAATGTGTAATAAAAAAATGGTTTGCCTAAATAAGATCTAAAATTTTGATTTTCACATTTCTTTGACAGGGCACGCGCTTTTTACATTCACACTGTAATGAGTAGGTATTGGTTTCATACGAAAAATGACTTTCGCGGATTCCATCAAATATCGACGTTTTGAGATTTCCTCAGAAGGAACAAAAAGTTTTCAGGTTGGTATGTCTGTCGTTGTCGTATGTATACTGGATGTCTTTGGACCGACTAATTGAATCGAATTGGGCTTTGGCACACAGGTTTAGGGGCCAAAGATTTTTAATTCCACGTACGGCTATTTATAGCTCACAAAAATGTTAACAATTTATCTTGATGGATTTTTTTGATAACAAGAAAATTATCACAGTTATGGCTTTTTCAAACTACAAAATGAAAATGAAAATTCTAAGCCAATCAACGCACGATATAAAAAAAAAGGTAAGAAAAGGAAAACGTTACTTTTTGAAAAACTTACAAGGTCATCATAACAGGTTTTATAATTTTAAAAAAATCGAAAATTCATCTTTTAATCGCACAAAAATACTGAATTATTACATTCCCATCATAATAAGAAGGTATTGTTTTATGGGAAAACTGACTATCGCGGATTTCGTAAAATTTTAACTTTTCGAAAATCCCTAATTCCCAAAGAAACCGGTATTACGATGACGTCTGTCTGTCGGCCTTGTCATTATTATTATTACATTCTCATCATAAAGAGAAGACATTAGTTTTATGTGAACACTTTCTATCGCTAAATGATCTGAATAAATGTATTATAAGTTTGATACAGAAGTGTTAAACATAATATAGAAAAGTTAACATTTTGGACAAAATCGAGTGCGAAGCACGAGATACGTGATGAGAATGTGTTCGTTACAGCCGAAGAAGCTTTAACAAAGGAGAATTTACAATCATCAAATTACAGTTGTCGATGTTTGGATCGTGTGCACAAATGTGGGGCAAATACAAAGACCGAGCGCAAAGGACGAGACAAATGCAGCATTGAGCGCGAAGCGCGAGATGAATACATCGTCGAGCGCGAAGCGCGCGGACCAACAGTCGCGCGCCTTAGGCGCGCTCAAACTTGCAAGCAAAGCGAGCCGCTCGCGCAGCGCGCGATGAGAATGTGCCCACGAAGCGGGCAGATTTTTTAGTATAAAATTAATCTTCTTGTTTGGAAATTCTTTTTGCTGATTTAGGATTCAACCATTTTTATGAAAATTCTTTTTTTTTCAACATTAATTTATTGAAGTGAAAATTTAACTTTCCGTTTTTGGTTAAAAACGTATTGATATTTTTAATTGCAATCTGTTTTGGTAGAGAACTCAGCTATTTTTTAATTGCACTTTTTTAAGTTGAAAATTATTTTTTTAACTAAGAAATGAACTATTTAATTTTTCGTTGAATACTAAGTTCATAATTGAGGCTTCATCTATTTCGGTTCAAAACGAACCTTTTTGATTGGAAATTCAACTATTTTCTTCAAATTTCTTTTTATTAATTTCTATAACGATAAAATCTACTTACGAGGGTAGTTCAATAAGTCCTTAGAATGACCAACAGATGGCGCGCGAATCGCTCCAAATCATCTGTTTTCAGTTAGCACCACTCCCGACTAGACATATGGTGCAGTCACAGTCCACATCTTCTGAGTTTACGTGTTTTTATAACCAATTAAAAAAAAAATTGTTCGTTAAGAAAATTGGAAAAAAACGAGTTCAGAGCGGTAATCAAACATTTTCATTTAAAGGGTTTAACTCCATATGAGATAAAAAATGAATTGGACTCAGTTCATGGTACATCTG
>NC_046664.1:110710235-110714474 GCF_010883055.1 Belonocnema kinseyi | reverse complement strand
CAATACGCCAATTAGCACAAATGGTAAGTTCCGACAGTGCCTACAAGTGTGCCTACTGGCCGCTAAATGGCAATACCGGTTTCATATGTATACCCCTGGTATTTGTATGCTCTCTAGTACTTTTGTGGTCAATGCAACCTCCAAATTTCGGTTTTCTATTTGATTTGCCATCTCCTTCATCTTTAATCAATCATTTTTCCCTAATATTTACATTTCTACTTTCCTTGATTTTCTTGGCTTTAATGTCAGGTTTAATCTCTATTTTGTTTTTCGCTATAGAGACGGGTAGCGAGTTTGGATATGCTTCCATAGGATAGCAGGTGGAAGGACTCCCTGGTAAACACCAAGATTCTGAATCGTAGCTTAGGGTCATCCGTAGGGCTTTTAGCATGTCCGTACCTAAAATACCTACTGATTTAAGTTTTGGGACTAACCTAAACATTAAATGCTTTGTGCGATTACCGATGATAATTGAGATTACTGCCTGACCAATTATATCGACTGTTTCGCTGTTCGAAACCATCAACTTTTGCGAGACAGGTTTAAAAATTGAAAATTTTGAATTCTGTATTTTTTTCAGCAATTCCTTGCCAGCGTATGAATGTGTGGCACCAGTATCGACTAAAATTCGAAATAAACTACCTTCGAACTTTGTCATTAGATGAAAACGTGTTTCCGTTATTTCATCTTTATCCGAATTTAAAAATTCTGACGCTTCGGTAATAGGTTGAGAAATTGTCTGCCCTAATACCTGCCCTTTCAGTTTCTCTGATTGTACTCATAGTATGGACATTCTCTTTTGAAATGCCTCGCTAATCTACAATGATAACAGTTACTATTGTTTATTTTATCGTCTTTGCTTGAATTTAAATTCTGATTTTTATCTGAATCGGAATTTATTTTATTTTAGTAATCCCTCTTAGTATTATTATCCCGTTTTTGATTTTTATTCCCGTAATGTGGATTCTGAGAATTTCGTTTATTTTCATTATTATTATTATTATGATTTCCTGCAATATTTTTCGCCTTTGCTGTTGGGAATTCGATAATTGGACTGTTTTGGCCTTCAATTGAGCCTAATGTCATTTGGTTGAACGCTGGTAACATTTGGTTGTAAGAATTGAATGGATATTTTGGTCTATTGTTTTGGAATCTAGGTTGGAAATGTGATTGGAATTTAGGATAAAAGTTTCATTGAAATCTAGGTCTGAAATACTGTTGATATTGATTTGAAAAAGGTAGGGATGGAAATCCAAATGGTAAAAATGGAAATCGATTTTTGTATTGTTTTTTACCCTGATTATTTTGGTTGCCATTTTGGTTATCATTTCGATCGTGTTTATTTTCCCTAAATTTTGTATTATTTTCTGAATTATTTTCAGCCCCGTTATTATTGTTACGTTTTTATTCAGTTTTCTTCAATTTTAGGTTCCATAATTTGTAATACTTGCCCTCTAACTTTCGACTTGGCTAGCTCAGTTTCCCATTATTTGCCTAAATCTTCTAATTGTTCAAACATTTCAAAATCATTTCGCTTTATATACATTTTTTATTTAATTCTAAGATTTTCGTAAGTTCTGCGCAATTCAAATTCGTGGTTTTTTCTAGGATATAGTTTTGTGAATAGTATCCTAATTTCTGGCAGATATGAGTGGATGTCTTGAGTCCTTCTTTGGTTACAAAATTTTATTTTTTGCCTAATTTCTTCTGAAAATCGCTCGTCGACATACGCGTTTTTAAAATCCTCGGTAAAATCCGGTAAACATCGCCAAGAATTTTTATTTATTTCGCACGAAACTTTTGCATCTTCGATCAACAGTGCGTTTAAGTTTTCTAAAATGTCTCGATCATTTATCTTATAACCCCTTTTGAATCTTTTGAATTCTTCCAGAAAATGCGCGAGGCTGTCTTTTTTATTATTCCGTAATTTAATGGGCCGATTGCTCATAATTTGGAATGGTGTTTGTATCATGCCGAAAGGGAAATAAGTAGCTGGTATTGTTTTATTATTAAAATTATTGTCATATTCGTAATCTGTATCTGAGTTATTTGCGTGGAGTTTAGAGTGTCTGTTTGATCTGTTACTTTTTGTCGAAAGTCTACGTGAAAGTGTACGTGATCTGTTCTTCCCTTTCTCGAAAAAATCTTTCCCTTTGTTGGTTCATAAATTTGTTGAACTCTGCGCTTTCTATAAGTTCGTCTGTTTCTAAAACGATGTGTGTTTTTTCTAAAAATGAATCCCGTTCAAAAGTTTCGTTATCTATTTGTCTGGTATTATTTAATTGTATTGGCGCGCCTGTTCTTGGTCAATTTTCGTTATCCCACAAGAATGTATTGTTTGTGGTTTGAGTTGTTTCTACTTGTCTTGCCGGAATTAATCTATCTTGGTTTGATCTGTCTGTATTCACTGTGTATTCTGTGTTTTTTATCGCGAAACCCCTACCACGTCCTATTGACTTATTTGTTGTTTTAGGCATAGTGCCAGTGTTTTTAGGTGACATTACTTATATTTTTTGGATTATTGGTCTTGTTGTGACCTTGGTTAAATCCGCGTTTTTAGTTGAAAGTACAGCGGCACCTTCCAGGTCTAAACTATCATGGTCGCTTTCCATGTTGGTGGGGTTAGTCATCATTAACTTGACTGTACCCTATCTGAGTTTCATTTAATTTTTATTTATTTTAAATTTGTATCAATGTGACACCCTATAATCCATTTATATAAGCGGTTTATATTTCATTTTCGTTTGTTTTCGTTCCGTGATCTTTTGTTTATGATATACGTCGCGTGACCTTACCTCAGGCTCGTTCAACTTCCGTCGGTGGAAGCGGCCACGTATTATTATGATTATATTTAGTTCGCTGACCAATTGTACGCGCGCTGCTGCGGACAGAGGACAAGCGGGGAAAAGGGAGTTTATATTTGAAAACATTAGAAAACTTAGAGTCGAATTGCCGCGTCAACTGGGAAAAGGGAGTTTATATTTGAAAACATTAGAAAACTTAGAGTCGAATTGCCGCGTCAACTTGTCATGCCCGACAAAAGTTTATTTATAATGATTTAAATGTTGTGAATTTGTACAAGTTTGTTAAATATAATATCAAGGATGGATAGTTTACGATGTGTCGCTTTAACGTGAAATTTTACTAAGTGAACTTCTTCTGACGACTTGAAAATTTTGAAGTGCGGCAGAAATATAACCTGTAAAAGACATTTAAACTAACTTAAGCCTTCGAATTAAACTATGTCGACTAAATCTTTAATAGAAAAATTCGTGTATAGCTTATTCATGTATTTGGTACTTACATTTTAATTAGAGTTAATAAAATACAAATTATACATATATCTAAGATTTTCATTTATTGCTATACGCAATATTTACTGCAAAATTATAAAAATGTGATGCGAAATTTATTTAAAAAATTTTACTTTTTCGTTTTTATCACGTTCTTCAAATTTTGCATTAAAAAAATTAATAAATCCTTTATTTTCCTGCAAATAAAAATTTGCACAATACATTTAGAGAAGTAGCATATACATACATGTGCATTAACACACGCTCAATAGTTCACAGACCAAATGTACGCGGAGCTAGTGCTGCACATGTATGGCCACAATATTTACATTGTGTTGACCGCCCCTGCCTTACCTCGACTCGCGAGTATTGCTGACTGCACGAGCGAACTTGTTTGTGCGCTTGGAAGTTTCGTCATGTCGTGCGCTTGGAATATTCAGCAAAATAAAAATGAATGTTTTCCTTCTCAGGTTTCATCGTTCCTTATTATAATATTTTATTTCCTTATTTTGGTTCTCGAAAACTGACTTTAAACTGTAATACTAGTAGTCTTGCGCGCGCCTATTTATCTTTTTATGAAAAAGAATAAATGAACAGCTTATCTTTTCTATGTTATACATATTTAATGAATGTGGCAAAATATTAGTATAAAATAATACAAGACATCAAAGGATGAGTTCTGTATCTGAAACTGTAATTAATCTTTTATAATAGGATTTCAACGAATTCTTTATTTTTAGTTAGAAAAGGAACTATTTTATTCCAAATGAACTTTTTTTGTTTATTATTATACATTATTATTATATATATTAAAGATTAATTTACATCTAATATTGATGAATAGCATTTCCTATGATTTTGTAGTTCACGTTGATGATAATCATATTCTTTAAATAATGAACTTTGCATTTTTACACCACAATTTTGCTCGTTGCCACTCGGTAAA
>NC_046664.1:110699643-110710135 GCF_010883055.1 Belonocnema kinseyi | reverse complement strand
GGCGCATACTTTGAATAAAATATTTGTTATCATTCTCTTGAAATAAATGTGTTTTTTTCTTGAAAAAATACCGGTTTCATATGTATACACCTGGTAGTAGTTCAGGGTTACCAGACAGCGAAATTCCCCTAGCAACGGCCAACTATAACCAACCCCCAAAAATACAAAACTCCCCACTTCCAGCAACAAATCTTGCGAAGGATATCCCTAGCCTAATAAGCATCCCCACGAGCAACAAATTCCAACCCCTCGAGAGCATCCCCACCTACGACACTAGCGACGATTCAAGCAAAAAAAAATCAATTAATTTAGGCAAACCTAAAGATAGGAAAAAAAAGTTATGAAAAATAATTGAGGGAAAATTTATTATAATAGCAAATATGAAAACGGGTATAAAAATAGCGATTGCAATCTATGGATAAATAAGAGAGTTACAAATCGGAAAGAATTAAAAACTAAATCTCAAAAAGCTAATGAGATATTAGAAAGCGATAATAGAAATCAATGAGTTTCTTTTAAAAATAAGGCGATTTAGTTAAATAATATTACGGATAGCTTAGGAAAAATCCCCGATAAAGATAATGATTCAGCTGAAGTTTGTGAAGGCATGGTTGAACTTAACGAAAGCCAACAATCACAATTAGAAAAACTCCTTGAAGATAAAATTAAAATTGACTCGGGAAAAGAACATAGGGCAACCCATCTCACGAAACACAAAATTGATGTTCAACGCCACGATTCCATTAAACAGCGATATTACCACGTGAGCCCCAAAATAAAAGAAATAATTCACGAAACAGTAGAGAAATTATTAGAACAGGACATAATAGAACCCTCTTGTTCCGATTGGTCAAATCCTATTGTTATGATCAAAAAACCTGGAAAAGATTATAGATTCTTTTTAGATTTTAGGAAAGTAAATAGCATGGCAAAAAAGACCTATACCCAATTCCACTAATGACAGAAATATTGGACACGTTAAGATCAGCAAAATTCATTTCGAAAATTGATTTAAAACTAGCTTATTTACAAATTCAATTAGAAGAAATTTCAAAACCTATAACAGCATTCACAGTAACTGGAAAGGGCATGTACCAATTTAAAAGGATGCCATTTGGTTTAACAAATGCTCCAGCCACTTTCCAGAGATTATTGGATAAAAGCATAACCCCAGATTTAAAGCCAAACGTTTTTTATCATTTAGACGACATTGTAATTGTAACTCAAAATTTCGATGATCATTTAAAATTCTTGAACTTTGTACTAGATAAAATAAATGATGAAAATTTAACAATCAGTCCGGACAAATGCGAATTCGGCTGCTCAAAAATAAAATATTTAGGCTTTAAAGTTAACGATAAAGGATTGCAAATAGATGATGAAAAAATTCAACCAATATTAAAATTCCCTAAACCTAAAAATATTAAACAATTACAGCGCATAATAGGAATGGCAAGTTGGTATAGAAAGTTTATCGCACACCCTACCGAAACATTAGAACCGATGAACAGATTACTTAAAAAAGATAAACAATGGGATTGGGGATCAGAATAAGATGAGGCTTTCCAAAAAATTAAAGACCTTTTAATTTCAGCACCCATATTAACCTGCCCAGATTTTACTCAACACTTCCTACTCGAAACCGATGCGAGTAATACGGGATTAGGAGCCGTACTTACTCAAACAATTGACGGCATAAACTACGTAATAGCATACGCGAGCAGAAGCCTAAACGGGGCAGAATCTCGATACTCAGCATCTGAAAAAGAATGCCTAGCAGTAGTTTGGGCCATCCGAAAATTTAGGCCATATCTAGAAGGGTATAGTTTCAAAGTAATCGCGGACCACTTAGCGTTAAAGTGGCTCCATAACCTAAAAAGCCCCACTGGCCGATTAGCCAGGTGGGCGCTGGAACTTCCTGAATATGACTACGAAGTCATACAGCGAAAAGGTAGTTCAAATCTCGTCCCTGATGCTCTTTCGAGATCAGGAGAACCAGTAAAAAATATAGCGTTTGCATTAGTTTGCAGCGTAGAAAAACCGAAAGCGGAAATAACTGTCATAACAGACGCTTGTACTCAATAAAAATCAGACAAGTTAAAAAAAGACCGGAAGAACACGAAAAATGGCGAATCAGAGATTCGCAACTCTATTTTTACAGAACTGACCCATTAAAATCTACTATTTTACCAGACTATAATCCATGAAAACTCGTCGTACCTAAAAAATTACGCACACAGGTTTTGAAAGAAAATCACGATAACATACAAGCAGGACACTTAGGCTCCAAAAAAACGCACGTGAGAATTTCCGAGTTCTACTTCTGGCCAGGGATGTATTCCGAAATAATCAAGTACGTAAAAAATTGCGAAATATTTCGAAGAATCAAACCGAGGAAGAACCATGGACCATGATTGCTGCAGACATCATGGGACCATTACCGTTTACAAAAAAGAGAGAAAAAGCAATGTATCTTAGTGTTCGTAGGTTTATTTACAAAATGGGTAGAAATTATTTCAGTTAAAAAAGCCAATGGAATAACATTAGAGTCAGAATTTCACAAACGTGTCATCTCACGTTGGGGAACACCGCGGATTCTCCATACCGACAACGGCACCGAATTCGTAAATAAAATACTTAGAGAATTAACCGAAAAATTCGGCATTAGGCACACTAAAACACCTAAATATTACCCTCAAGCAAATTCAACCGAGCGCTAAAACAGAAAAATTAAACAAATTATTAAAACTTACCAGGATAGCGATCATTCCACCTGGGACGAAGATATAGATGATTTGCAGTTTGCAATAAATACCAGCAAAAATTCGTCGACCGAATTCACCCCAGATTTCTTGAAATGGGGTCGCGAATTAGAGCCACTACAGTTCCTAAGAAAAAATTTCGAAAACGAAAGCGAAATAGAGTTTAAAAGCGTTGACAAATGGACATACAGACTTACAAGGCTACAAATTGTAAAAGAAGCCCAGAAAAATTTGGATGAAGCAAATAAAAGACAAGCGAATAGTTACAATTTAAGTTAAAGACAGATAGAATATAAAATAGGTGATTGGGTAATAAAAGCAGTAACAAAACTATCAAATAAGTAGACAAAAGAGCAGGTAAGCTTTACGACAAGTACGAAGGATCTTTCATTATCAAAAAGAAAATTTCCCCAACCATATACGAATTAAAAAACCTTAAAGGAAAAAGTATAGGTGAATGGAATGTGAATGATTTTAAGTTAGAAAACGATAGTACAGATACCGGCAAATAGAAGCATTAAATACTAATGAACTTAGGTTAGGATAGTTATACTCAAAATATGGCAAAATGATAAGGGATCAATAGCATTAATAACAATAGCTAACTAAAAACTAAACTAAAAACTCAAAAAATAATATGATTCATTAGATTCTAAAGACAAAATTAGACAGAATGGAACTTTGCCTTTTAGAAAAAAGAAAATACCAAAGTACTTACAGCAAAATGCAGAACTCAACATCTTATAACAGGCAGCAAACGACTCTGACTATTTGTTAAGAAACTAAATTACACAGCCTGAATTGGATTGAAATTTTTTGTAAGTTAATAAAAGAAGAACTTTGAGACTCTTCACGCTCATATTTGTAGGGAATACGGTTGTAAAGTAGAGCATATTCCCATACGATTTTGCCCCAACTTTAGCGCTCTTATGGTCACAAATTTTGAAATCTTCCATTTGGGGCGTCAAAATAATGGCTTAGTTTTTGTTCTAATTTAACGCTCCACACTCTACCTTTCTGTACAGAATAAAATTATTTGAAGAAAAATTAACAAAAGTGGAGCAAGAAGAAGACAAAGTGACATTTGCGTAATGTTTCAAGTTATTTTGCACACGGAGAAAAATATGCATTACATTTTATAGAACTAGTCCTATAGTAGAGGATATGCTGGGTAGTTTAATAAAATTGAAAATCGTCTTTATTTTCCATTGCGTTGAACGAGTGCCGAAACTATAGAGAACAGTCCTATAAAATTATAACCGATTTTTTGGCACGAAAAAATTAATCTTTTTCATTATTATATTATCACTATCATACTCTAATATTTATTCACATGTTTAAGCACACAGTTATTTACTATTGCACAATCACTACACTATTTATAATCGCACGATATGAAAATTTTTATTCGCCGCGCGTTCGAATCCTATAAGTTTCGCATTCCTAACGCCTAAAGCCTCTCCGCTAGCTTAAATTAAAGTATGAAAAAAATCTGAAATATAACCTACAGCTGTGCAAGGTCGTCTGAAAATTTTTGTGACTCATTCTGTAAAAAATATTGCTACGCTTATAATAATATATGTACTAAGATTTTAGGTTTCAGAAATGTTACAAATTATTATTGTATATTTTATGTGCTTAAACAAGATTTAAACTAAATCCAAAAATATTTCAAGATATTTTAAAAGATTTGAACAAATTCAGTATATACTTTCAGAAATTTTAAAGATATCAAAGGATTTCCACAAATTTCCAAAGATTTCAAAAGATTTAACAGACTTTAAAGAATTCAAGAACATTATTTATATTTTCAAATTACTTTAAAATCTTAAAACTCATTTGAATTCTACCGAAATTCCTTAACAAATTTTCAATATTACTTATAACCTTTTAAAATCATTAAAAATATCTTGAACTCTTTTAAATAATTCGAAATCTTTTGAAATTCGATTATAAATTAAAAAAAAAATTTTAATCAAATAACTCCCGTCAAATCCCTTCAAACTCCTGGAAATCTCTTTCTATACATAAAAATATTTTTAAATTACATGAAGATCCTTAAACTCTTTCGAATCTTTTTGAAATTATTTAAAATGCTTCGTAATATTTTAAATTCCTTTACAGACTTTTTAAACTATATTCACACTTCAGCGCCTATGAGTTCCATATGGCATTGCTGCGAACGCAGACGCATAGTTATTTGTATAGATTGTGATTTACGCCCAGTGATGCCATGTGTCATCATAGCGTAGTTCTGAAACGGCTGGACGCGTCTTGACAAAACTTGGCACCTACTGTATTAATACCCAAGTCATAATTATGCTTGAGTTTCACGAAAATTTTGAGACAAAAAAACCTTGGGCGCCGACGGGTTAAATCAACTGAAATGCCACAAAATCCCTTAAAATCACTAAAAATTTCTTGAACTCATCAAAACTATTTTAAAGTTTCTAAAATATCTTGAAAATTCTTGTACTTTTTGGAATTCTTGTGAAATATTTTACAATTCTTTAAAATAACTTGAAATCTTTTGAAATTCATTTATGAACTTTAATCTTTTTTAATTAAAAAAAATTTTAATCCTGTTAAATTATTTTGAAATTCATTAAAATCCTTTTAAACACTTGAACATATTTTGTAATTACACAATATTACATAAAATCTTGTGAAATTTATTGACATTTTTTAAAATCATTTTAAATAATTTGGAATGTTCAAAAGCTTGTAGAGCGCAAAGGGAAATTGAGGAATATGTCAGAATATTTGTGAATATTTCGGGATATTTTGGAATCTTTTGGGATATCAAAAATATTTGAGGTTAAAAAGAATACCAAGAATATTGAAAAAATACGTGTATGGGAATATTTAGTGAAAGTATCAGGAATATTGGAGTGATCGACCCCTCGCATAGTGTGGGGAATTAGAAAATTGGGGTTCAAAATGATCCAGAGCCTACAATTTTCATTCGATTTCATCTTTTTTATTAAATTTAAGCTAATTAAATGCTGAAGAGGTTTGTCGAGGGCGATTTTGCTAAAAAGGCTCTGTTTGTTTGTTATGCAAGTTGTAAAAAGCCAAAAAACCATAATTTTTCATATTTGAGCTGCCTGTTCTATATAATTCATTGATCTAACCTCAAAAAGATAAAAAACTGATAGATTTACAATCGATTAATAAATACTAATATCTTAAATGAAGATCGTGCAATCTGTTCAATTGTTATAAACAAATTTATGAACAAAATCGATTATTACTGCAGATTGAAGCCTGGAAGTTCTTTTTATCACGTTGTTACCCGCGAAATCGAGTGAAATTAATGTTTCGTTGAAATAAAACACTAAAGTATAATTTTTTATATTGTTATAAACAAATTTCATAAACGAATTTAATAAATAAGCGCCTCTGTATATATAAATTGTATTTTTTTCTGCGCAATCATTAGGTTTGCCTTTAAAAATGAAAATTCCATGACAGAAATTAAAAATCAGAATATTTACTATTGTTATAAACAATACTGATTAACAAATGTATTAAACGGTCATTCTTTGATAGAAAAGTTTCATTTTTACGATAAAATCAACATTTCATCAAGAAAGAGATTTATCCTATTTGAAAGCATCTATTAAATGCATTTGCTGAGCATAATTGTTTACAACAATGGTAAATATTTTGATTGTCTCAGGAAATTTTCATTTTTGAAGGCAAACCTAATGATTGCGCAAAAAATGCATGTTATGTATACAGAGGCGCTTATTTATTAAATTTTTTGATGGAATTTGTTTATAACAAGCAAAAAAATTATACTTTAGTGTTTGATTTCAACCAAACATTAATTTCACTCGATTTCGCGGTGAAAAGCGTGATGAAAAGAACTTCCAGGCTTCAAAATATAGCAATGATCGATTGTGTTCATGAATTTGTTTATAACAATTGAACAGATTGCACGAACTTCATCTAAGTTATTAGGATTTGTTAATCGATTGTAAATCTATTAGTTTTTCACCTTTTTGAAGTAAAATCAATGAATGCTACATAACAGGCAGTTCATATGTGAAAAATTATGCTTTTTTTAGCATTTTGTAACTTGAATAACAAACAAACAGAGCCTTTTTAGCAACGTCGGATTTTTGGAGAATAACGTACGAATAGCAATCATCGCTGACCGTTTTTAAAGGAAATTATACTTTTTTCATGTTTTCAAACTTCGAAGAAAATTGGAATGAGCAATTAAAAAATTATTAGTTTTTATACGATTTGAGTTTAACACAAATAATTGCAATTTTAAAGGCTTTGGCTATAAAAAAGTTTTAATATCACAATTTTTGGTGAGTTTTTGTAAGTTTAATTGTTCTCGAGTAGATTTTTTTAAATGTATCCCATTTAAAATTATTATTTAGTTTGAAAGTTAGTTTAGCATAATTCAATTAGTTTATTGATTTTATAACAATTCGCATAATTAGCTTGAAGTTCAAATTATAATTTCGTTTTGTAATCAAAATTTTAAATTCTAGAATTTCAGAAGCTTCAACTTTGAAAGATCAATTTAGTTTTCAATATTAAATTGTCAAATCTTGATCGCTTTGAATTTATAATTGTTCAAATTCAAAAGTTTGTAATTTTTAATTATTTAATTTTAAACGATTCTAAGTATAAATAATTTCCAATGATCTAATTTTAAAATATTCAATTTTTAAGGTTTCGACATTGCCCTTTTTTCTATATTTTTAATTTGAAATCATTCAATTTCGTGATTCTTCAATGCAAAAGAAAATTGTGTGAAAGGAAAATCTATTTCTTTAGAATATGCGGTAATTAATTTAGAGTTATTTTTGGTGGCACAGAAAAAACTCAATGCAAAAGATTTGTATCTTTCTTACCTTTTTCTTTTGACGTTTCTTCTCGTGTGTTTGATACCTTTTTTGGGGGTTTTGTGATCTGGGTTCTTTATAACTATCTTTAAAATATTATTGCTAGTTTGAATTTTTCCTTTTGCTTGCAGTCGACAGATTAGAAAAGACTTCTCTCTCCTTGAAATTGTACAGAGAATATGGAGCTTTAAAGGAGAGATGAGTAAAACTCAAGAATATAGAAGCAAGACCTGCAATGTAGGGGCTGAAGTTTATACAGAAGCAAAATAGAATGAAAATATCTTTAGGAGTGACTACGTAGGAGCTAGTAGAACAATCAGCCCCAAAATAGGGACAATACTTCTACTTGGAGCGTCAAAGTAGGGTCTATATTTCGACTCGGGATGATATAAACTTTAAAATCTGTGAAAAGTACTTTTAACATGAAAATATAAGGAGCCGTTCAAGTGATTCGTAACGCACATGAGGGGGAAATGTCTAGCCCAGTATAACACAAGGAAGAGAAAATATACGGGAACTGGTAAAACCGGCATTTAAAGGGAGTTAGGGGGTCGTAATATTCAAGGAAAATTGCGCTACGTAATACTGGAACGGACCCTGAGGAGTAGGATCTCAATCTTATTTGGAACAAGCTTTATATATTAAATACATAGTGGTTTATAAAATCTGGAAATGTATATTTGCAGGAAAGTTCTCGCATTTGAATTCAGTTATTGAATACGTATATGATATTTTTTTAAAACAATATCGCGACCTATTTTGAGCGATTGCTTTTAGGTTTTTTAGTTTTGGTTATGGGCAGATGCCTTTTTCTACCTTTTTAATTTCACGGTCGGTACTTATATACGACGCTAAGCCTGATCCGGATTACGTGTACGCGACTACTTTTTTATGGATTTTTTTGCTCGTCTTTTTGCTTTTAGATGAGTTATGTATTCGAATTTTTTCCTTGCCTACTCAACCAATTCGATACGCTGCATGTTCGTTGCTGCCATTTTTACTTTTCAATGCACTCGCGCTTTGACGCGAGTAAAAGAGTTTTAGAGATTACGTCCAATTTGAACGAATTTTTCTATCATAAAGGGATGGAGAAATTATGTCATAAATTGGAACCTGACGGAAAGTCATTTCTTTTATCCTTATGTTTAATATGAAAGATTTATTGGGTGGAAACTAGCAACTGCTAACTATTGCTGCTTTAATTTTGTTGTAATCAATTTTTATTTTTATTTTAAATAAACAGTGGTGTAGTCGAAGCTTGTTAGGTCCTGCGACGCCTGGGCACTTTTATTGAAGCCGCCCGGAAAAATTTGTCATTTAGTATTAAAAGAACCATTTACAGAATATTATAAATTGAATTTTGAGAAATTATGGAACCACCTTCATGGTAACATTAGATCATGAAAATATATTTATTTCAATGAATAATGGATTATATTATGATTCGGAATTTCTTGACTACAGTAAATCATGTTTGTGAATTTTTTCCAGCGGACTGTGTACTGAATATTCTCCTGACTACTATCCAGAATCGAAGATGAAAATCATCGAGTTGATTCAATTACCTAAGCTTTAGAGACCAGGTCTGAAGCTTATTACTACAATGTCAGAAATTTTAGTGAGATTGATCTTAAAAAATTCATTTGTTGAAGAGAGAATAATATTTTTGATTTTGTGAATACATAAAATGTCATAGTTTACAGGCAATATGCTGTTTTTTGGTACGACGTAAAATGGGTTGTCACCATACTGCAGGGAAACAGGTTGAATTACGGCCGCAAGGAGAAACGGTTTATGCGTCTAACCCGTTTCTGCTCTTAACGTATTTCAATCCGCTTTACCTCTGGCGCTCTTTCAAACCGTTGTTACGCTTAATCTTTTTAAATTCATTTTTGCTCCTTTACTAACTCTACACCGCATTTACTCTCGGCTCGTCAAGTTTCCATAGTAAGTCAAAGCTGATATGAAAGTACCGCTAGCCCAATTTTTTAGGATAGATAGATAGATCTGAATATTTTCTTCGGCTTCATTTTACATACATTCTCATCTTTGATGTATCTTTGGTGGTATTGCTAGTTAAGACAGTGCTAGTTAAAGTATTTTAAGTTTCTAAAGCGTTTTAAACTCCAAAGCTTCTTAATTCCCGACCAAACTCCTCTAACTGTCAGATTTTTAAAATCTAGAGCTAAAAATGATTTATATGTATATTTTTGCATTGTTTACGTTATTTTATTTGCGCATTGTTTTTGGGTAGGGCTGCATATTTATTATAATACTTTTTCTAAAGTCATAGTTGAAAATAGCTTGACTCTATATTGTGTATTACTAGCTGTGCACTAGCTTCTCGCACGTTAACGAAGTGACCACTCACCCGGGAGAACTGGGAGAAAACTGGGATGAACTTGAATCGCGAGTAAAAACCTGGTCAAAGCCGAGACTGAAATATTATATTTGAACATTTACTACATTTTATGATTTTCGCCTTTTGTAGATTATAAATAGTTACTAAATAAACTTGTTCGAACGCGTAACTGTTCTAAATTAAAAGCTCATAAACTGTATATAATTTTGTTTATTTAATAAGAAACAATGTAACACTACAGAAAATAAATTATATATATATATACTCACGCGGGAACGACCTACATTCAAAGGCACAATGCGGCACTAAGAGTGCTTTATTGCCATCTCTGTCACTCATACGGCATTCACCTTAATATCGCTTCTCTAAATGCTCCTAGGGAAATTGAATCAATTGTTGAGAATGGGAAGTGCCGCATATACTGGAACTTTATATTCTGGACAATTGTTTCTGTTGCTCACTCGAGGCCTGACATGGTTCTTCTTGACTTCGAGAAGCGA
>NC_046664.1:110696401-110699543 GCF_010883055.1 Belonocnema kinseyi | reverse complement strand
TTCCTCCAAGAACTTTGGAAAGTCAAGTTAGATTGGGATGAAAATTTGCCTCAAAAAATGCATGCAGAATGGATAGAGTTTCGAGACGAACTGGATAATCTCGACCAAATCAGTGTTCCACGACTCATTCTATGTAACAACCCAGTTAAAATAGAATTGCACGGGTTTTGTGATGTTTCTGAGAAGGCTTACGGAGCATCTATCTATGTACGTGCGATGGATGATCAAGGAAATGTCAGAGTCAATCTGTTGTGTAGTGAATCGAGAGTGGCTCCATTAACAAATATTTATTTGCCTCGTCTAGAACTTTGTGGAGCTCTATTGCTGGCTGGATATTTTCACAAGGTTATTACGTCACTGGATATGAAATTCGATTATTCAATTTTCTGGTGTGGATCGACGATCACACTCGCATGGATTAAGGGTCCCTCTTACAAGTGGGAAACTTATGTTTCCAACAGATCTACAAAAATTCAAGAACTGACGAAAGAAGGAATTTGGAATCATGTTTCATCCTCAGATAATCCAGCAGACATCATCTCAAGAGGAATCAATCCAGCTGGATTATTGACATCAGACCTCTGGTGGCATGGTCCAGCATGGCTATCGCGAGATCCTGATAACTGGCCCACTCCACAAACAGCAGATCTTGAAAACGTCCCTGAAATGAAGAAAAATCTTACTTCGAGTGAAGTTACTGTAACAAAACGTGATTCAGGTATTTTTGAACTTTTTTCATCATTCATGACATTTTGTAGGGTACTTTCGTGGTGTTTTAGAATTTCAAACAATTTAGCTAGGTCTACGACGGATCTCAAGACAGGCTATCTCACACCTATTGAAATAGAATCAACAAAAAATAGCTTCATAAAAAAGGTACAAACAGAATACTTTCGCACTGAGATTCAGGCTCTTGAACAAAAAAGAGAAATTTCCAATTCGAGCAAACTCAAATCACTTCAACCATTTCTCGACGATTCAGGATTGCTCAGGGTGGACGGTAGTCTACGGTTCGCCCCGATTTCCTACGATCAGAAGTATAAAATTATTTTACCTGCTGATAATATATTGACACGCTTAATTATTATGGACAAACACAGCCGATTTCGAGTGAGACCAGTAGGCACAGAATATATCATGGGAAATTTACCTGCGGCACGAGTCACACCTTCTCGTCCTTTTAATTCCTGCGAAGTTGACTATGCAGGGCCGTATCTCGTTAAGGATAGACCTCGAAGTAAAACGATCACGAAGGCATATCTATTCATATTCGTATGTTTCGCGACTAAGGCGGTTCATCTAGAATTGGCAGCGGATTTGTCAACGTCGGGATTCTTAAGCTGTTTTCATGGAGTTATATCTCGACGAGGTCTTCCACAAGATGTATACTCGGTCAACGGAGCCAACTTTGTCGGCGCTAAAAATTGAATTAAATGAACTCGCAAGACTGTTGCTTACCTCAGAACATCAGGAACGTGTGAAGAATATTGCATCTCGAGAAGGAATACACTGGCATTTCATTTCTTCTCACGCTCCACATTTCCGTGGATTATGGGAGCGGGCCGTAAAATCAGTAAAATATCATTTGAAGCGAGTCATCGGCACTTTCCCTGAATTATAGACTCTCTTGACTCAAGTAGAAGCCTGATTGAATTCCCGACATTTGTCACCCTTATCTGTTGATCCCAATGACCTCGAACCTCTCACTCCTGGGCATTTCCTTATTGGAGGCTCATTGGTTGCACTACCGCAACCAGATTTGCGTCATCTTCCTGTATCACGTTTAGATCGTTACCAGCATATACAACAGATGGTCCAGCACTTTTGGCAGCGCTGGCAAAAGGAATATTTGCACCAGCTTCAGCAGCGGTACAAATGGTCACACACGAATCAGGATCCTATTAAATCAGAATCGTTGGTCCTGTTAAGGAGAGACAATCTTTCCCCTCTTAGGTGGCGTCTAGGACGAGTCACAGAGTTTCATCCAGGCAAGTGAGAGTTGGAAAATCAACCTTACAGCGACCAGTATCGAAATTGTGTGTTCTTCCAATGAACACATCAACAACGAGTGATTAACGTCATCACTGAATTATGGTACTCTGTATTTCTTTTTAATGGAACTTTCTTTAGATTTTTCAATTTCTAATAATTTTCTATCTGTATCCAATTTAATGTATAGTTTTAAATGTAGCTGGTTACGTTCGCATGTAAGAATAGTACGTTTAATTTCTATTTGAACCTGACTTGTTCAGAAAGGAGACCTTTCAAGGTGGGCGAAATGTTTGAGAGAATATTTAAAAAGGCTCATTTTCTATTAACCTTTATGAATCATGCTACGTGATAAACAATTTATATTTATATTTTTGGGAAATTCCAGAATCCTAGGTTGTAATTGTTCTTTAATTGCCGTCAGGTCTTCTCATTAGAAATTGTCACGTCTTAACCTTGAATTCCTTCTCTAAAATTTCAGTATCAACTGGACAGACGTCTTTCGTTTATTTAGGGAAAGTTTTTATGTTTTTATGCGTAGCTTAAACTCATCTTTGTTATCGCACGATTCGGCAGTTTAGAAGCTTAAGGCCTTTGCCTGCAAACTCAATTTCTTCCTAACCATTTCCCAGAGTACAGTTGCAGATGCTTAAAATAGTTAAAATGCATCAGTTATACCAATCTAAGTTTGTCAATATTTACGATTCTTAAAATCTATATCTTTGTTCGCCGCACGTGAGTTATAAAAACTCTTATTTGAACGGATTTACTGTACATCTTTCGTCCAGATTGCATTCACCACTTAAACTGTTTAGACTCACCGCCCTACTCATTACTGACCCTACCATATAAATCTTTACCGCCGCACAGGGTTTACAATTGTACTTAAAATTTGTCTGAAGACGATTTCACTTCCAAAATATTCTACGTCACAATTTGGGTGTGTCCAAATTCTCCTACTTCTACCTTCCTCAGCCAATAAACAATCAGCATCCCTTCTTCAATTTGTACCTCGCCTACGCTAAACCTACTCTAACTGTATTTTCAGAAATCAGTTATGAACTGCATTCCGTAGCAGAACGTAATTATTCTCGTACCCGGTCTGGAACTAAATCTAATCTGAGATCCACGAATACCTTTACCATTACCAGAT
>NC_046664.1:110694128-110696301 GCF_010883055.1 Belonocnema kinseyi | reverse complement strand
GATCTGCAAGTTGAATGCCAGCTGGAAGCACAACTCCCTCTAAGTCCTGTGGAGCGATTGGTACATAATTTGTTATGCGAGAGGTGACTAAAAACCGTAAAGGAGCTTGAAATCCACTATGCTTTGATTTTATCACAGCCCGGGTACGTTTTGTGAACTTGAGACCAGTCTGTTCAACCCCCGAAACTGTCATGTCAACATCGGCAACTGGCAGGTCAAGTTTGCGGCGTAAATCCTCTGTCATCAAATAAGGTTGCGATCCCGTGTCCAATAATGCCATACATTCGTGTAAATTGCCATCTCGATCCTGAATATGAGCAATTGCGGTAGATAAAATGACGCATGGTTCCTCGTCATCAACATTAGTGTTCTGCGAGGATCCCACGAGATGTGAAGCATGGCAGTTGACATTTTCGCGTGGTACTTGCTTATTTTATTATGAATTCTCTGTCGGGAGAGAATTTCCAGAAGAATGGGGTATTTCACTTGCAGAAGTGCGTTCAATATGCACCAGAGTTTGATGGTTGTTTGAGCACTTCCTGCAAGTACCCGCACGATAGTACCGATTTCCATGTCTAGAGGAAAAACAGTTAAAACACAGATGCAATTTCCTAACTACATTCAATCGTTCGCCAACAGGAAGTTTTTTGAATTCTGGGTATTCATAAAGAGCGTGTGGTTTTGTGCACATAACACACGCTGATTTCTTAGTAGCCACGTGCGAAGAAGGGTGACTATCAGATTTCTTGAATTTAGGTGCTGAAATCGATTTATTTTGAGAGTTCGCGGAAAACGTTTATTTTTCGACATTAGTTCGTTGTAGAAATTTGCAATGAGTTTCTAACAACCTTAAAAGTCCGTCATTTTTGCGCGACTTTCTAACGTAGCTTGATGTTTTTCTAAAAACGATTCTTTCGAAATTATTTTATGTTCGCAAAGTGCCTTGGTGTGATGATGAATGAGAGCGCCAGAGTCCTCACATCGGTCCGTCAGACTTTTCCAGGCAATGTGATAATTTGCCTCAGATAAACCTAACAACTGAATTACGCGCGCTGCATCTCCTTTAAGTGCCTGACTCAAGTAGTGGAATTTATCAATGTTCGCAATTGTTTCCCTATCATGGACTATCGCTTTATACGAATCACGAAATTGGATCCATTTTTCGAAAGAGCCATCAAATGTCGGCAATGGAATTTTCGGTAAACTATAGCCAGAACCCTGATTAACTGTAATTGGAGATGATGCATAACGACTTGACGTTGAAGGTGATGCAATGTTATTGAGAGCAGCTGTCGACGGAATAGTTTTGCTAGAGATATGATCGCTAGCTTCTTCAATTAATTCAAACAGTCTATATTCAAAATCGGCACGATTTTGCTCTTCGTCTGCTTTTTTATCCTGGTCCTCAATAATAGAATGATCTAAATCGATTGCCGTTTGTATAATATTATACGCATCATATTGTTTCTCTAACTTCTGTAATTTCAAACGAAGTACACCGATATTCGAATTAGTCTTATCTAAATTTTCCTAATAAGTTTTGAAGCGAGTCACCGCGGAAGGAACAAAATTGGAGACTCACCGTTGTTTCTTGAAGTTCTCAGTGCAATCGATTAGTCCAAAATTTGAGGTCCACAGGTACAGTTTATTCCACCTTTTTGTACACGTCACTTCACTGTTCACATGAGTTCAAAGTTCAAAGTTCAAATTTAAAATGTTTTAAATAAATAATAAAGAAGGACAAAAATTTCAAGTCTAAATTTGAGTACAAAGTTCCAATTCAAGTTCAAAATTCTAAATTGCGGTCTTGAACAACAATCACGAATTAAATATACCACTCACTGAACACTTGCTGTATTCTAAATTTCACTAGAGCTTGTCAGATTACAGGTACAAACTCTTCAAGTACAAGTCCAAGTTCAAAATAATCACTAGTGCGATATTATTACTCAAGTCCAAAATGATTATGAGCACAAATCACTGAAGTTAAGTAACTAAGTCCGAAAGTTACATGAAAGTGCACAATAACCGGAAAGTTCGAATTGATTCACTGATTCTATACCATACGGCTCTCGAAGGACCAATGTTCAAACGCGTAACTGTTCTAAATTATAAGCTCATAAATTGTATACAATTTTGTTTATTTAATAAGAAACAATGTTACACTACAGAA
>NC_046664.1:110688880-110694028 GCF_010883055.1 Belonocnema kinseyi | reverse complement strand
AGAATAATTACGTTCTGCATTGGAATGCAGTTCATAACTGATTTCTGAAAATACAGTTAGAGTAGGATTAGCGTAGGCGAGGTACAAATTGAAGAAGGGATGCTGATTGTTTATTGGCTGAGGAAGGTAGAAGTAGGAAAATTTGGACACACCCAAATTGTGACGTAGAATATTTTGGAAGTGAAATCGTCTTCAGACAAATTTTAAGTACAATTGTAAACCCTGTGCGGCGGTAAAGATTTATATGGTAGGGTCAGTAATGAGTTGGGCGGTGAGTCTAAAAGTTTAAGTGGTGAATGCAATCTGAACGAAAGATGTACAGTAAATCCGTTCAAATAAGAGTTTTTATAACTTGGTCCCTAAAGTGCTAGAACGTGCGGCGAACAAAGATATAGATTTTAAGAATCGTAAATATTGACAAACTTAGATTGGTATAGCTGCTGCATTTTAACTATTTTAAACATCTGCAACTGTAGTCTGGGAAATGGTTAGGAAGAAATTGAATTTGCAGGAAAAGGCCTTAAGCTTCTAAACTGACGAATCGTGCTATAGCAAAGATGAGTTTAAGCTACGTATAAAAACATAAAAAACTTTACCTAAATAAACGAAAGACGTCTGTCCAGTTGATACTGAAATTTTAGAGAAGGAATTCAAGGTTAAGACGTGACAATTTCTAAAGAGAAGACCTGACGGCAATTAAAGAACAATTACAACCTAGGGTTCTGGAATTTCCCAAAAATATAAATATAAATTGTTTATCACGTAGCATGATTCATAAAGGTTAATAGAAAATGAGCCTTTTTAAACACTCTCTCAAACAAAACTTGTTCCGATAATTTCCTGTTCCGTGAAAAGATATATGTGGGCGTATGCATGAAAAGGGCCCTTATGGTCAGTCAGCGTTTTTTTAACTAAGTCAGGATTAGTTCCGGATTGGTAAGGTGGGATTTCGGGAAACGTGCAGCTGGACCGGTACTATATGAAGAAATTTGGGCCATTTGACTAAATCTATTGGCACTATATTTATATTTTAAGAAAGCAACTGGCTAAAATCTTTTGGGGGTTTTATGGAATATTAAAAAATTATTTTTTTGCAAAACATCCATGAAAAGCGTCTTTCGCGCACCATTTATGGGCCCAAAAAGGAGGCTTTCGCAAACTGTGCGATAAAGCCTCCTCTGAATTACTGTCCCGTGTAGAAATTATAACTTGGTTCTTAAGAGGCCCTTTCTAGATTTCCAATTTTCTATCGAGGCCTTCAGTGGCAATCTATCGAGGGCGCAAGCGAAAGCGTCACGCTCAGCTAGCGAGGTCATCAGTAGGCAACCCAATGAGGGCCTATTAATATGGTCTTTATAGAATCTACATATTCCCTTACAAATTGAAAAAAATACTTCCGAATTAATGAAATATTATTTTGAAGGATCAAACGGTGTTTTCGCGCTCGGTCAAATACATATGCTATTATTTCTTATTTTTTTGATTCAAATAAAATGTTATGAAATTATTACAAAATTGACCATGCTTTAAATTCTGAAGTGTGATGCTATGGCTGCAATAGTAACAAAGTTTAACTAGCACATTGCCATAATCTATTACCAGAAATTTTTGATTCAAAGAAGGAAAATACTAATCCAAATTTAAAATACATTTTCTTTGCAAAAGTTAAATCTAAAGATTGTATACCTTTCTGTAGCCTCTGACAAACACCCTTTCGTTTTCTCGTATTTTTATTGACATTAAATTCTTAACTATACTCCGCACGTTATTCTAAAACTAAACTGATTGTTAAATTTGGCTAAAGAAGACTTATAACTAATAACTAAAGACAAGCGCAGTTTATTAAAATATCCGCAAGCGCCGTCGAATGAACGCACCGCACGCTTATAAGTCGTACGCCTAATTCCCATAGCTACGATGCCACGCTGAATGCGATATCATAATGCTTGACGGGATTCATCTGATACTTTAGAAATAAGGAAGAAATGGTTTTTGAAGCTCTATTTGTTATATATGATTTTTAAACGTACTTACATGATTTCAAATTTAATCGATCTTTAAGAAAAAGTCTTCAAGTTTTTAAGGCACCAAATGTTTTAAATTTTTTCAGGAAAAAATGAAATTATTCAAAGTTTGCATATCAGTAATTTTTAAAATTAAAATTTTTTTAAATTTAAGTATAATTAAGCATAAGAACATTAATGTATTCTTTTGCACTCACAGCTGTATAACCCGTTTTGCCTTTCGAGTGCTTTACAAGGTCCCCTCGAGAAAATAATTAATTGATAGAAATTATTTTTTAAATATATCATTATGAATAAAGCTTTTTATCTAGTTTAATTAAAAAATGTAGTGCTAAAAAGTGAGTATATAAATAATTTAAGTCAAGTAGCACACGACAATAACCTGTCGAGCGCCAGCAGAGGAAAAGCCTAGATTCTTCCAGCTAGAAAATCTGGCTGCGTCCTCGTGAGAGCCAATATTTAGTTTAGGCATAAAAAGGCAATTTCTAACCGGGGTACATTGCGCGAAAGACAATTTGAATTAATTTCTTGACAAAAATTTGCCTATGAAATCGTGAAATTAATCACGATCGAAAGTAATCATGAAATTAAGCATTTCTTTATTCAAATTATTTACATAATTAAGAATACCAATTTTCAAAGAATCATCCCAGTGGGCACAAAATTTGCCGACGGCTTTGCGACATCGAAATGACATTTTTAGTTGATTCCGTGAAGAGGAAGTTGAGGCCACTCATTAATAAGTATTTAAAAGTTAAATTTGTTTGTTAAAATTGTTTTAACAATTTCCAAAACGCATCCCACGTGGAAAAGTCGATTGCGGCCAAACTAGGTCCCAGTCAGGTTTCCCAACTACAAATTTGGTACTCCAATTACTCCCAGATTGGTCTCCGGCGAGGGGCTATTCACTCTCAAATATGATTTAACGTATCTCAAAGATTCAGTAATAAGTTGATTATTTCAAATGATTTCAGTGTCTGAATTAGTAACAGTTTGTTAAATCAAGACTGATAAGTAACTTAAGGTATTTTAACTTGTGTGCCTTTCTTTTGCGCTATTCTTCTCTTAGCGCAGATACTCGTATTTTATTCCGCCTTATTATTCCTTATTTCTCCTTATTTTTAGGGGTGCGAGCAATGGCTCTTGCTATTCATTGTTATCCGCGCTACTCAAGACTAAGCTTTCACTCTTAGAAATCATTTAAATGCTAAAACTTTTATAAACTAAAAAATGTGAAATTTGAATATGTAAATAATTGATAATACATTAATTGAATTACATTAACTGAATTGAGCGGTTGGGTGCAAGAACGGCCTACATGCATTTTTCGTAAGGTCGAAAGTCGAGTCCAGTCTAGTCACGTGACTAAGCTGCTAAGCTACTAAGCTACTAAGCTGCATTTACGCAATGACGGCTGAATGGTAATCGTAATTCTTAGATTCGTAACATCTGTGAACACAAAATTTGGGTTTGGTGAAGAGTCATGTGTTGGAACATTTCGTGAGTTTTTTTATAATCAAATCATGAGACTGTTTAATAAGGCAACATTTTGCATTGTTTTTTATAAGTGGTTAAAAGCACAAAAGTGTTAGGACTGTCAGGATGATATAGTCCTAAAGTTTTCCATTTAAAACAAGGTTATGTTTACACTTAAAATATTATGTTGTTTATTAAAGTATATTCAAAATTAGCAATGCATTTAAATCCAGTACTTGACTCTGAACTTTCGTGAAGCATTATGAACTCGAATTATTGAAAAAAAGGAATTAATTTGATGTCTTACAGCTCTCTCATATTTGACAGCCCCATTTATACAACATTTTTCTGTTGATTCATTTTTTTATTTTTCATTAAGAAAACTTTGAAGAAAGAAAAAAATATCCATGATAAAAATTGAAACTGGGTAGTTGCAGCAAAATTCGATTTGAAAAATCTATACTAGATTACATTTACATTTGAAGTTAAAAAGTTACTTCGAAAATAAGAGATACTCGATTATTTTTCTTTAATTTCGACATTAATTCCCCTCAACTAAATATTTGATCCAGACGTACCAATTAAAAATCAATTTGGCTGAAATCACAACTACTTATTTTTATTGATCGAATATCGAGAGATCTCGTTGGAACTTGCTGTGTTGAACGATGCAAAATATAATGTCTCTTATTTTCAGTTTCGCAAATCCAACTGCTTCGACCAAATAGTAGAATTTTTAACCAACAGATATGAATTCGGAAACCACAACATACTAACTTTTGTTTGAAAATTTAACTACTTTTGAAGACCTATTTTTCGAATCTTCTGAGCGAGTAGCCGAAGGTTAGCCCTGAAATATGTGACGGAGAAGCTATCGTTGGCGACTCATACGTCATTGTTTAGTCTAGGACCCTTTGGCGCCTAGAACCCTATGGTGTATCGAAAACAAAAGTCTCCATGTGAAGTGGAGAAAACGAAACATTCGCTTGGAATCGTCGTCCTGAGCGGATGCTTAATTTGATTGATCCAAATATAATAATTATTCATTAAATGTCTTAAAGTATTCCTTATTTTTGTAAACTATTGATAAGAGTTTTCACAATATAATATTTATAAATATTCGGGACTTTGATTTTTTTACCTACATATCAGAAGTGGGATTGCCCACACGTGCTTGGTGCCGTGACGGTGAACAGTGTGGTGACAATTAAAGTGAAGAGGTTAGTGAGTAAGGTGTGTGTGAAGTGTTAACTGTGACAATGGGAAAAGGTGATCGATCAAGACATCGATTCAGGCGTCGATCACGAGCTCGACGATCGCGTTCACGGAGAGAATCGCATGACGAACCACACAGAAGGGGACATAGGGACCGTAGCTCTCGAAGGAGTGTCCGGTCTAGGTCCAGGAGTTGGTCACGTCACGAGGATTCTGCAAGGAAGGATCGGCGTAACTCGGAACGACGAACTGAGAGGAGCAGTGATTCTGAAATTGCACGACTTGCCGAGGTTTTGACTGGTATAGTTGGTTCGAATTCGAAACGCAGCAGTCATTTTCTGAACGAGAAAATTATACCGGAATTCGATCCTTCGACAAAAACCTTATCAGCATCAGACTGGATAGAGAAAATCAACGATTGTGGTCTTGTGTA
>NC_046664.1:110685808-110688780 GCF_010883055.1 Belonocnema kinseyi | reverse complement strand
CAAAAGGTTCCGAAGGTGTGTGAAGTGAATGCAGAACCGCGATCTGAAATTATTCGGGTGGGTACACCGAATATGGCGAAGACAGTCAATAAGGCCTTGACGACGTATTTAGTTTGTGTGTTTCGTACTGCCTCCAGGATGCAGAATTTGGTGAATCCATCCACTATTGTCAAGATCTGAGTGTTTTTATGAACGCTTCGAATAAAGGGTCCAATGTGATCTAAATGCAACGTGTGGAAGGGTATGGCTACTTTCTCTATGGGGTGCAAGAATCCAGGTTTTTTTCCGGCCGTTGATTTGTAGTATAAACAGTTCAGGCATGCATTCACATATTTGGCTACGAACTTCCGCATTCCCCTGAACCAATAATTGTCTCTGACTTTTTCTATTGTTTTATTCAGTGCGAAATGACCTTGATCATCGTGGCACATTCTGACAACATTAAACCGAGCTGCCCTGGGAACAACCCATTTATTTCCATCTTTGGTTTTACGGAAAACTACGCCACCTTTTAAATCATAAAGTTCAAAGTATAGTTTCACATTGGGTTGAACATCACCTGAAGCTAGAACATCGTGAATTATTTTAATTTCGTCATCCTGCAATTGAGCAACCTTAATCCATTCGCAGGAAGTGATACCCAAAGCCAAACAGTCAATAGGATTCCGACTAAAGTAGTCAATATGTGAAACTTGAGTGCCTGATCGATAAACGACATGAAACTTGAAATCTTGTAAATAAACCCACCATCGTGCAACTCTCGAGTTTAGATCTTTCTTTGACGCTATCGCTCGGATAGTGCTACAGTCAGTCACGACCGTGAACTCTATGCCCAATAAATATACTCTAAATTTGTTTAAAGCTTCTACGACTGCGAGAATTTCCAGATCATACGAATGGTATCTTTGTTCCTCCGGTGACGTTTTTCGACTATAGTAGGCCACTACATGATTCATACGATTAGCCTTCTGAATGAGCATAGCTCCTAACCCGATGGAACTTGCATCTGTATGTACTTCAGTTTGAACGCTTGGATCAAAAATCGATAAAACCGGCCGCGATGATAAAATTTCTTTTATTGTTTGCACTGAATTTTCTTGTTCTTTTCCCCATTTCCACGGTACATTTTTACACAGTAAATCAGTTAATGGTGCTACTTTTTTTGTGAAATTTTCGATGAATTTCCGAAAAAATCCGGCGAGACCAAGGAACTGTCGTACTTGTTTAACATTCTTTGGTGACTCAGCCTTCATTAAGGCGTTAACCTTATGCTGACCAGGGCGTACCCCTTCTTTAGATATTTCTCGGCCTAAATAATCTATTTTTACTTGGAAGAACCTGCATTTCGAAATATTTATTGAAAAATTTTTGCTTTTTAATATATCTAGGACCTTCACAAGCTGATCAAATCCTTCCTCAATTGAATCGATAGCAAAAAGGATATCGTCAATGTAAATATTCACATTTGTTCCTCTAAAAGTCGAAATCATTATTTTTTGGAAATACTCTGGAGCATTGACCATGCCGAACGCTACCCGCAGATACTCATAGTGACCGTCAGCTGTCACAAGCCCACTTTTTTCGACAGCATGGGGATGGAGAGGGATTTGATGGAAACCCGATTTTAAATCAAGGGAAACAAAATATTTTTTTCCGCCTGAGCGATCGATTTCATCGTCGATTATGGGCAAGGGATATTTCATGCGCTTTGTAATTTTGTTTAGTGCCCTATAATCGACACACATTCTGTAGTCCCCGGTTTTCTTTTTTCACTAAAAGTATAGGGCTTGCGTAAGCCGACGAGCTCTCCCTAATAATTCCACAGGTTTCTAAATCTGAGACTATTTGTTTTGCATTTTCTCGATCAAACCTAGACATCCGATATGGTGAATAAACAACTGGGATATCACTGACAAGCTCAATTTTCATTCCAGGTACATCAGTGCAACCTAACTCATGTATGTTGAGAGCAGCATTTTGTCTATATGAATTTAACAAAGTCAATAATCGATTTTGTTCCTCTTGTGAAAGCCCATCACAATATATGTCATCTTTGTTGATAGGTCTCATGTCTCGCTTAATAAGATTAACTTCAAATTCTTTCCTTTAGATTTCAGGCTCAATTTCAAATTTTACCCCTGACGCATCTGATATTGCTTTTACACCTGGCAAAGCAAGCATTTCACTCCCTAATAATATTTCTTTTGTAAGTTGATTAGCTGGTAAGATGTAAATCATTGTATCAAATTGAATACCGTCAACTTCAACTTTGATTTTGACTGAGCTATTGGCAAACCTACAGTTTTATTGAACGCCACCATGGCGACATCGGTTTTTACGGGTTCAAGTTGCATTTCGCGGGCAATTTTTCCTAGAATTAGCGAACAGTCGCTACCTAAATCAATCATACACTTTTTTTCGATTCCATTTATTTTACATTTGCGGTATGTTTTTTCAATTTTTGAAACTTGAACCTTGTCAACCAATAACGCCTGAGGTGTTGAAGGCTCCAGTCATCTTTTTTCACCGTTGCCTGCTCATCGCGTTTCTTGAAACATCTTTCCTCTACATGACCAAGTTTATTACAATATGAACACTTCACGATAGTTTTAGCATTATTATCGGTATAAATTTTGTTGTCTTTACTGTCTACTTTGTCGGGACAATCACGTTTGAAATGGCCCGGCTTCTTACAATTGTGACAAAGTTTAGATTTAATATCTCTATTTAGGGGTTCTCGTTCGGTTGTTTTTTTAGAGTTCGCCAGTTTTGAATCTTTGAATCCACTTTAATCTTTTGATTCTTTCCCGTCTTTATTTTCTTTAATTTTACTAGTCGCTGGAAAAATGGTCAACATCTGATTAAGTTCGGCGACTGTGATTAGTTTGGCTGCTAATATCGCCGTTCGAATGGCCTCATCGTGTATATCATATGCGATTAGATCAACTACTTGATTCTCAGGAATGTTCAAT
>NC_046664.1:110673643-110685708 GCF_010883055.1 Belonocnema kinseyi | reverse complement strand
CTTACGAAAGCCTGGGCCGAGTCAGAGGTTCTGGCGTTTTCTAGTGGTCGAAGTAAACGTGGGCTTAACCTCTGGCGTAGGCTGGACCATTTGATGGGGCCGTGAGTCGGAAACTCTAGCACAGGATAATATCTGATGAATGATAGTAGTCAGGATATTTTGAGTGGTACTAGTGACAAATAGACCGGAAATCCATTATACCCATCCTACTTTCCTTCAATGACACTGAAACAATGGGCTCTTTTATTAGAATTGATCACTCTAATGGCGGAGCAACCACTGGATTACAATCAGTGTTAACCTAGTTAGTTAAACCTCTACTAACTTAATTTTTAAATTATTCTTTAGGAGGAAGCTGACGGGTTCTGTGCGTCGAGGACGACGTGATATTCAGGAACGGCCGAATGTGAAGACCTATTTTTCGAATCTTCTGAGCGAGTAGCCGAAGGTTAGCCCTGAAATATGCTACGGAGAAGCTATCGTTGGCGTCTCATACGTCATTGTTTAGTCTAGGACCCTTTGGCGCCTAGAACCCTATGGTGTATCGAAAACAAAAGTCTCCATGTGAAGTGGAGAAAACGACACATTCGCTTGGAATCGTCGTCCTGAGCAGATGCTTAATTTGATTGATCCAAATATAATAATTATTCATTAAATGTCTTAAAGTATTCCTTATTTTTGTAAACTATTGATAAGAGTTTTCACAATATAATTTTTATAAATATTCGGGACTTTGATTTTTTTACCTACACTTTATTGAAAATTATACTATTTTGCTGGTCATATTTTTTTGGGTGAAGTCCATTATTTTCAATGGAAAAGTCAACTATTTTATTTCAGGTTCAGAATTAATCTAATTTGGTTAAAAATTCTACTATTTGGTAATAAATCTAATTATTTTGTTTAAAATGTAACTACTTGGATAAAAAGGCAGATTTTTGGGTCGAAAATTTAACTGCTTTGTTTAAAATTCGTCTTTTTGGAAAATCTGTCCTTTTGGATTAATAATTAATTGGAATGTTAAATTTTTTTAAAGTTTCATTATAATATTTTCAATTCCGAATGTATCTTTATTGGTTAAACATTTAATTATTTTGTTTAAAGTTAATCTATCCTATTGTTCCTATAGTTGAAAGTTGGTTGGCGCTCACCATAGAGTAATAGAAAAGTGAAACAGGCACGTTCGAGGGATCTGTTTACATTATTGGATGTAAATATTCCTAGCGATTAAGTTACAGCGATCAAGCCGAATTCGAGTGGAGCTCATTTATGGCTTTTAGCATTTATTTAATCTTCAAACATTGTAGTTATTTAAACAATTTTCGTAAATGGCTCTTCTTTAAAGAATACGTTTAATTTATTATGTTGCGTTGTAAATATACAAGAACTATTAATCCTTTAAACAATTTTAATTAAAAAATGAAGTGTTTGTCCTTTTTTCTTGGAGTCAATTTGTGCACGGAGTCAACTAACTCTTTTCTATGTTGCTTTGCAAATTTGCAAGAAATAATAATTATTTAAACAATTCCGATAAAAAAACTAAATGTCACTTTTTTTCTACGAGTTTTGCAAGTAAATTTATTTACGGAATCAACTAAGAATGTCTATTGGATGACGCTTTTCTATATTGCTTTGGAAATTTACAAGAACTATTAATTATTTAAACAATTTTAATGAAAAAATTTAAAGTTTGGCCTTTATCTTACGAATCAATTTGTTTTCGAAGTCCACTAAGAATGTCTATCCGATGACTCTTTTCTAGATTGTTTTGTAAATTTACAAGAACTATTAATTATTTGAAAAATTTTAATTACAAAATTCAGAGTTTGCCCTTTTTTCTACAAGTAACTTTGTTTAAGGCGTTAACTAAGAATGCATATGCGAAGACCCTTTTCTATATTGCTTTGTAAACTTACAAGCACTATTGATTATTTAAACAATTTTAATTAAAGAATTTTAAGTTTGGCCTTTATCCTACGAATCAATTTTTTTTTTTGGACTCAACTAAGAATGTCTATCCGATTACTTTTTTTCTATGTTGCTTTGTAAATTCAAAAGAAATATTAATTATTTGAACAATTTTCATTAAAAATTTAAAGTATGGCCTTTTTTCTACGAATCAATTTGTTCACGGAATCAACTAACTCTTCTATGTTGCTTTGCAAATTTACAAGAATTAATAATTACACAGGTCCACAAAAAAAAGTTGTCTGCACGAGACAAGCGATTAAGCTACCCTCATGGATTTTGAGCTGCTGAATCCCAATATGGCTTTAGAATTTGTCCTACACGTCTCAGTTTTCCCTTAGATGCAAAAAGTAGGGAAAAGCTTAGGGATTTTCTGGTCACAAAGACCATACAAAAAATTCGTTTGCACGAGACAAGTAAATAGGCCACCCGTATGGATTTTGAGTCGCTGAATCCAAATCTGTCCTGCAGAAAATAAGGAAAGACCTAGGGATAATTTGCACATTATTTTGATAATACTAGTATTCGCGAAAAAAGACACATCGATATTATATTGTTAACTGCAATGACTTTTACAGACTTAATTTGTACACAGAAATCCTTTAGTGTGCCTTCTATTTCCCCTCGCTTGAGTAATTCTAGGGAACTTAAAGGTTTTTCTCAGATTATATAGATTTACACGGGACAAAAAAACCTAATATCCTTTACAGCTGTGCCGTACAAATCTATATATTATGAAAAAGATCTTCAATTTTCATAGAATTACCCAAGCTAGGGGAAACAGAAGGCACACTAGAGAATTTCTGTGTACAAATTAAGTCTCTATAAGTCGCGACACTTAAGAATATAACAACCATGTGTCTATTTTCGTGTATCTTAGTATGATCAAAATAACGTCCAGAATATCCCTATGTTTTGCCTATTTTCTGCACCTAGGGGAAAAATGGGACGTATACAAGAAATTCTGAGGCTAGATTTCAATTCAACGGCTCAAAATCCATAAGGTTAGCCTACTCACATGTTTCTTGCAGGCAAATTTTCTTATGAACTGTGTGAACAGAAAATCCCTCGGTTTGTCCCTACTTTTTACATCTAGTCACTTCTCTCGTGCTGAAAAATTTTTTGGGTAGTTTAGTCACTTGTCTCGTGCAGACAACTTTTTTTTGGTGGGCCTGTCTCATTTAAACAATTTCGATCAAAAATCTAAAAGTGACTTTTTTTTCTACGAGTTCTGTGAGTAAATTTGTTTACGCAGTCAAATAAGAATATCTATTGGACGACTCTTTTCTATATTGCTTTGCAAATTTACAAAAACTATGAATTATTTAAACAATTTTAATGAAAAAATTAAAAGTTTGGCCTTTATCCTACGAATCAATTTGTTTTCGAAGTCAACTATGAATGTCTATCCGATGACTGTCTTCTATTTGGCTTTGTAAATTTACAAGATATATTAGTTATTTAAACAATTTTAATTAAAAAATTAAGAGTTTAACGTTTATTCTACGAGAATAAATTTCAATAGAAAAATGAAGAGTTTGCTTTTCTTTCTACGAGTAGGCTTCATTTTTTGCCATAATTAACTAAGAATATCTTTCCAAAGATTATTTTTCTCTGATGCTTTCGAAATCTACAAACTATTAATTATTTGAAAAAGGTTTATCAACATATAAATAACTTCGCTATTTTAGAAGAAATAGGCATAATTTGTTTACGGAATGAACTAAGAATGTCTTTCGATGATCATTTTCTACGTTACTTTATAAATCTATAATAATTATTAATCATTCAAACAATTTTCATAAACATATTGATAGTCGAGGTATTATTTAATTTGTTCACGAAGTTAACTAAGATTGTCTTTTCATAACAAGTTTAGAATTTGGCTATTTTTCAACGAATAGGGTCAGTTTTTTTACTAAGGTTTAGTTACAATGCAGCTACATACGAGTTTGTTCGAAGTACTTGCATTTGCCTAAACATTTGGTCAGATGAGAGAAAAACTGCAGAAAACAACCTACCGAGTTTAGTCGGGTTTCCAAAACACAACCCGATCCTTCGTCGCATATGGTACCCATGCGAAGTCGTGTATAAATAGAAGTTATTAAAGTAAATATGATTATCGTGGAATTTTCTTGAACTTAATTTCCAAATAGAATAATTAAAAGTAAATGAGAGGGTCGCGCGAGTAAGAGCTTCTAATTTTGTTAAAAGGCATATTTTTTGGTCGAAAGTTAATTATTTTCATTCGAAAAATTAACTGTTATCAGGGTGGCCCCAGCCGGGAGAAGTGGAGAACCGAGAAAAAACCGAAAGAGAAATCTTACACCTGGAGACGAAAGTTTCCAATTGGAAAGCATATACTTTTGAAAGTGTTTAGAATAACTAAGCTTCAGAGGTTCTAGGCAATTAAATTAAACAAACGAGTTGAATCATATAATTACTAAGTTGAATCGCTATTAATTAAACAATTTTAATTTGATTCAAGAATCGAAATTTAGACGATTTCAGGTTAAAATTTCGAAAATAGGATAATGTCACAACATAAAAAATTTAATACTTTAATATGCATATTTTAGAAATGATTAGAAAATTTAAAATTCAGAGGAATCGAAATTGTATTATTTATAATCAAAAGCGTTCAAAATTAAATAATTGAAATTCAAAACTTTTGAATTTGAATAATGTAAAATTCAAAGCAATAAAGATTTGACAATCTGAAATTAAAAACTAAAATGATTCTTTTACAGCCAGAGCTTAGGAAATTCTAGAATTTTAAATTATTATAACATAAAAAAATTAGAATTTGAATTGTGATATTAAAACTTTTTTATGCTCTTTACAATTTCAATTCCTGGAAGTAAATATAAATCGTTTAAGAAGTAATTCCTTTTAAATTTCTAATTATACTTTCCAGAATGAAACCAATCAAATTTTAAGTGTAAAATTAAAACCTATATGAAAGTATCCATTCCAGATAGTTTAATAGTTCCCTTTTTTTATTCTAAACTCAGTTTTTAACTTTTTAATTTCAGATATTCCTTTAAATCATTATTCACGCCTCAAAGGTTAAGCTGCTTTAGAATTGCGTATTCAAAACTATAATTTTAAATTAAAATTACATGAATTTTGAAGGTGACAAAGATATTATTAATAAGTATCATATCATGTAGTATCAAGTGAAATTCAAAACAACGAGATAGATTTTTTTACTAAAGAATGCGACTTCTATAAAAGAAAGTCACTGCCATTTTCACCGTTCAAAATTGCAGAATTTTAAATATTGCATGATTTAACAAACACGGGAAATCTTCCGGTAATAATAGTAAACTTTTTGAATAAAATAAATGAACTTTCAACGATAAAATAGGATTTTTAACGAATTAGCTGAAATTTTAAGCAAAATAATTAAATTTTTAACCAAAAGAGATGACAATGGAACCAACAAAATAATAGTAAATTTTTCAAAAAAAAAAAAAAATAAAAAAAAATAACTTTCAACTATCAAAGATAAATTTTCAATAAAAAGATGATTCTTCTAACGCAAGATTCATCATTAATCTAAAAAGATGGATTTTCTATACAAAAAGAAGGATTTAAAAGAAAAAAGATAAGTCTTCGACCCAAAAAAAAAAGATTTTGATCAAAATGGTTGAATTTTCAACAGTATAATTAAATTTGTAACCAAATATAAGAATTTTTAACAATATAATTAATAACTTTTCAAATGAAAATGGTTAATTTCAACCAAAAAGATATGACTCTTCAGCAAAAATAGTACAATTTTCATCAAAATAATGAAATTTTCCATCAAAAGAGATTAATTTTGAAAGAATGATATAATGTTAAACTTTTAAAATAAAAAAATTAACTTTCAATAAAAATATACCTTTTTTAACAAAAAAGTGGAATTTTCGACCAAAAAAGATAAGTTTAATAGCGAATAGTAAAATTTTCTATTAGATAATTGAGTTTTTACCAAAAAAAATTAATTCTGCACCAAAAATGTGATAGTACCACAAAAGGTGAATTTTCAATGAAAAAAAGGGTTTTAATTGAATTTTGTCGAATTTTTAACAAAATAGCATAATTTTCAATTAAAAGAAAATAATTTTGAACCAAAAATATAATAGTTAATTTTCCAAATGAAAATAATTAACTTTCGACCAAAAAATATGACTTTTTAATAAAATAGATTAACTTTCAACAAAATAATTAAATGTTTAACCAATAGAGATACATTCGGAATCGAAAATATTAGAATAAAACTTTAGAAAAAATTAACTTTCAAATTAATTATTAATCCAAAAGGACAGATTTTCCAAAAAGACGAATTTTAAACAAAGCAGTTAAATTTTCGACCCAAAAATCTGCCTTTTTATCCAAGTAGTTACATTTTAAACAAAATAATTAAATTTATTACCAAATAGTACAATTTTTAACCAAAGGAGATTAATTCTGAACCGAAAATAAAATAATTGACTTTTCCATTGAAAATAATTATCTTTACCCCAAAAAATATGACTAGCAAAATAGTATAGTTTTCAATAAAGTAATTAAATTTTCAAACAAAAGTTAGTATATTTTGGTTTCCGAATTCATCTCTGTTGGTTAAAAATTCTACTATTTGGTAGAAGCTGTTGGAGTTGCGAAACGGAAAATAAGAGACATCATATTTTGCATCGTTCAACACAGCAAGTTCCAGCGAGATCTCCCGGTATTCGATAAATAAAAATAATGTTAGAATCAGAAATTATGGGGAACACTTTCATAACGAGCCTCTCAACATGTACCGTTCATAAAAACGGCCCAAAGGCCCAGAAACGGTCGCCACGATAGAAATACACCACGAAGGCCAAACATACACCATATAGGCCTTTCGCCAAGAAAACATAAATATTTGTTGACAACGAATTCAACCGTATTAACGGCCGACGCGAAACATTGTCGCCAAAGTCTTCACGCTCTTTTCTCCCAAACACGGCACTGCTGCCAACCCTACGCTAGGGTCTCTAGAAGTTAGACTTAAAATAACTAGCTTATTCAAAACGTTTCTAATATTCAACCATCCTGACCGTAGCTTTGTCTCCAAGATACAAAACCATTTAATTAAACAGCTTATACAGTATATCGCTTATAATTTCGAAGAGTGATAACTCGTAGGTTTATTTCGAATTCGGGAACTATGTCGTACATTTCGTTCTTGATTAAAAGAATCTATGGCTCTTAAATTTGACCTTGATGCCATATCATCCTTTGTCAGATTTATCCTCTCTATCACTCTCGACTTTACATCGCTTTTTGAGTCTGAATCTAATTCTGTTACAGAGTTTGATTTCGGTGATACATTATATTTTGTAGGTGGTTTTTCGTAGATTTCGCTGTCACCTACGCTAGCGTAATCGCTTGCGCTCTCATCGTCATGGCCCTTCCAAATTCTCAATTGGCTCACGTGTGCCATAATTCCATTTTGTAGTTTCTCGTTTGGGAGTAGACTTTCTACTCTATACGTATAAGAAGGAAGACATTCGGAGAAAACTAAAGGCCCTTTAAAACGCGCTTGCAATTTCGTTGAATCTCCTGTCGCAGTCGAATCTCTTCATTGCAACAATGTCACCTACTTGAAATTTAACGTTTTTGACACGCGATCTGCCATATCTTTTTTCGCATTCTTTTGTTCAACTTCTATTTTCTGTCTAACTTCATCGCGAAGTTCTTCAGAAATTCTAACATTTTCACAATCTTCGGTTAACTGTCTCGAAAGGCCATCTTGAAATCTTGTTATATGGCCATATAGCATCTGGAATGGCGTTCTTTCGGTCGTCTTACATATTGAAGAGTCAAGATCCCGTTCTAACATCTTAACACCAAGGTCTCAATGATAACCTACCGTATCAGTCAGACTAGTTATCAATGCCAGTAGAATAGTACTATTAAGCCGCTCGACCTGCTCGTTTGCTTGGGGATGTCGGCTTGAATTAAGGGTACGCTTACTCCCGTTGCGATTACAAAAAGTTTCAAAGGTATTTGCCGTAAATGCCGTGCCCCTATCCGTGATAAAACGCTTAGGTGCTCCGAAACGCTCAACCAATTCTTCAAATTTTCTCACGACTATGGAAGCTTTAGTATCTCGCACTGCATACAGACGGACAAATTTAGTTAGATTGAAGATTGCTGCTAAAATATACTTATTCCCCTTTGCCGACGTTACAAAAGGTCCGAGATGATCTACATTAATTACTTCAAAGGGTCGTGTTCCGGGGAAAATTTGACGAAGCTCGCCAGCTTGCTTCCCCGGTTTCTTTTTCGAGAACAAGCATTCAACACACGACGCCATATGCCTTTTGATATAATTATGCATTTTGGGAAAATAATACAATTCTCTGATTCGCGCTAGAGTTCTTTCTACACCAAAATGGCTAGACAAATCATGGTTTTTAATAACGAGCGCCTTGCGCATTGCTCTCGGTACAACGTATAATTCTTTCGCATCGACAATCCTGTATAGCATTCCATTACGCATAACATAGTCAACAATTTCGCCTCTTTCTCTCTTTGTTCGTACTCGTTCATTCTTTTGTAAGATTTTAATTTTTCGCGACAGGTTTTCATCGCTATATTGGTACATAAGGATCTCGTCCTCTCTAATCAAAACACTAAGTATCGTACCCCTATCTGAACTCTGATCAGCTTCTTCAACAGGTGCACGAGAAAGCGCATCTACATACTTCATTTGTTCTCCTTTTCTATGTTGGATATCGAACTTGAAGTCTGCAAGCTGGTTAAGCCAGCGAACAATTTGTGAATCCTTGGTCTTTAACGAATTGATATAAATTAACGCTTTACAATCGGTAATAAACGTAAAGTGTGTACCAATCAAGAAAGGTCTTAAACGTTCTACATTCCACACAATTGCCAATAGTTCAAGTTTACTTGAGTGGTACACGCGCTCCATTTCGGACGTTCTCCTGCTAATAGCATAAACAACGCGTAGATCTTTTTTATCCTTCCCTTGAAACAACATCGCTCCAAGTCCAGCAGCTGACGCGTCCGTATGTTACTCGGTTCGAATCGCATTCGTATTAAAATATGCTAAAATAGGTTTTGTTCCGATCATTCTTTTAATTGTTCGAAAAGCTATTTTGCGACGTTCGTCCAAGACAAATTTAGTATTTTCTTTAAATAACTCAATTATTGACCAATGATCTTAGAGAAGTCTGGTATTAAAACTCCTAAAGTAGCTAGCTAGGCCGTGAAATTGTCGTGCTTTGTGAACATTCGTAGGGGTTGGAGAATCTACAATCGAACTAACCGTTTTTTCCCCAGGACTAATACCATGCAAGTTTGGGTCCATGTGATCCAAAAATAATATTCATGAGTTTGGCGAAATAAAAGGGAGTGTTCATGAGCCCCAACATTGCTCGTTCAAATTGTCCGGTCTCGTCAGGGGTAATAAACGTAGTCTTTTCTTTAGCGTTGTCGGTGAATGGAATTAGTAAATAGCCTTGAGCTAAGTCAAGAACCGCAAATATAGTTGCACCGTGCAATTCTTCAATACCGTCATCGATATTGGGGAGTGGAAAATTCATCCGGATTGTGTTTTTATTTAATCGTCTGTAATCTACCACTAAACGTTGCGAACCATCCGGCTTCTCAACTAAAATGCATGGACTCCCATAAGACGAGCTCGTTTCTGTTGCTAAACCGGCCGATTTCCACTCTCCAACTTTTTGGCGCATTGTCGCTCTTTGTGCGGAAATCGCTTTATAAGGTCTTGAGTAAGGAGGTACACTTCTCGGTTTCTCTTGGATGTCCATTCTAATCAAATTGGTACATCCAAGTTCTGACCTATTCATGGCGGAGCATACTCGGTATTTGTCAAGAAGATTCAAAAGCTGAATTTCATATTCTAGTTTTATCGTTGGAGCAGTTATGAAATCATTATCTGATATCAGTTCCCTTCTAGGTTCTAATTTAGGAACCATTCCTTTCATAGTCAATACCACATTTGCTAACTTATCGCCCGATTTGACAAAAATATTATTTTCACTCTGATTAAGAATCGGTAATTCAAGTTGTTGTTTCCACATTTTACGCGAATAAAATTGACATTACCTCGGGGAATGCGCGTATTCTCAATAACTTTGGCTTTATCTGGCCTCGTAGCCTGAAATTCAACTACCGGATTTCATGGAAACACGAAACCGTCTTTGTAAACAAACTCAGGTCTATCGTCTATTTTAAAGTAAACTATCTGAGGTAATTCTGTGAAATATCTCGCGATTATTACATCATATTGCTGTGCGTCGTCTGGTACGACTCTGAACCTACTCTGAGCAATTTCGCATGCATCTACCTTTAAAGTTTCATGAATTACTCCACTTGATTTTGTTTTATCCCCACCAAAACCAATCAGGACATTTGAAGCCGGAATAAATTAAATTAAAATTAATTAATTAAAATAAGTCAAAACGGCTGAAGCTCTTATTAAACAATCTGAGCTTCCTTGATCAATCAGACCAACAATTTCTATTCCACCTACGTCTACTTTCTTTTCGTACTTAGTAATAATTTTAGATTCACTAGGCGAATTTATTGAATTAACTTCCGCCTTCCGAAGAGCTTTAGGTTTCTTACAACTTCTAGAAATATGCCCGGATTTTTGGCAATTATCGCACCTTACCTCCTTTTTATGGGACATTCTGTGGGTATACGACCTTCCTCGTGACAACGAAAACATTGTATCGTCCTATTTGTTACATCAGTATCCTTACGCAATGTTGACATTTGGTGCTCGCTGTCTCTGCTGTTGAACTGCGCTGACCGCGCAGCTTAATCAAAACGTTTCTAATAATAATTATTTGTGATTTCAGTAAAATTGATTATTAATTGGTACGTATGGTTCAAATCTTCACTTGAGGGCAATTAATGTCGAATTTAAATAAAAATAATTGAATACCTCTTATTTTCGAAGTAATTTTTTAATTTCAAATGTAAATGTAATTTAGTATAGAGTTTTCAAATCGAATTTTGTTGCAACTTCACCCAGTTTCGTTTTTTACCACGGATATTTTTTTCTTTTGTCAAAGTTTTATTAATGAAAAATAAAAAAATAAATCAACAGAAAAATGTTGTTAAATGGGGCTGTCAAAAATGAAAGAGCGGTAAGACATCAAATTAATTCCTTTTTTGCAATATTAATTCGAGTTCATAATGCTTCACGAAAGTGCAGAGTTTTCCTAACATTCATGTGAAAATTTTTAATGATTTTTTATTTTGAAAAATGAACTTCAATAGAAAATTAAAGAAGACTTTTAAATACATTAAACGATTTCCTAAATTTTCGAAAAAGATTGTTTAAGGTTTTAAAAGCAAAATGTTTCAATTCACTATGATTAAAAAGTTTAAAAAATGTAAATAATCGAATAAATTCAACTAATATTTAGTAGAATTAATGAAATTCAAAAATAATTTAAAATTTAGGAGAGTTTCAGAACGTAGGATAAACTCATCTAAAAAACAGAACAAAATAAAAATTCTTGTAGAAGAAAAAAAAGATGCGCCTCGAAATTGTGTACAATTGTCAGTTTTTAAAAATAAAATTCTAAGGATTTAAAAAAAATTACTTTCAGCACATTTCTTCTCAGGCTGAATCCCCGCTTTTAATCACAAGAGGTCCAAATATTTTCAATAAAAGTAAGTAACGAAATAAATGTTGCAAAAATCAAAAAGAAGATACATCTCTGTATGCTTAAAGATATAATTTGTTTACTTAGAATGAGTTCTATGCAATCTAAAAAAAAGTTTATTTTAAGTACATATAAAATTAGTTAAATTATTTCTAAAAATTGGAAACATTTAAGACTTGTAGTATTAAAATGCACTTAAAATTTAAGATTTTTGTATATACGAGGGTGAATCAAATATTAACCGGAATTCTTTCTTAATATTTATTTATTTATAAAACAATACAAAAATATTATTCATTATTTTTGTACATAGTCTCCTTCACGCTCTACACATTTTTTCCAGCGGTTTGGAAGCTTGTTAATTCCTTGCTCGTAGAAACTTTGAGGTCGAGTCATCAACCAATTGCG
>NC_046664.1:110647265-110673543 GCF_010883055.1 Belonocnema kinseyi | reverse complement strand
TCTTAAACTTTTTGGCCCAATCAAACACTTGAGTTTTAGACAGAGTATCATCCCCATACTGATCCTTCAATCGAGTCAAAATTTCGCATGGTTTAACGCCTTGTTTAGTTAAAAACTATATTATAACCCGTTGTGCAACGGACGCTGGAACCTGTTGCTCACTCATAGCTGTACTGACGAATTGACTGAGTCAAACAGCTCACCAAGCGTTTTACCCACTCCTAATACACTACATTACAAGAACCTACACTGTGAGAGTGCTTGCGATTGGCTAAGAAAAGTATTTGTAAAATTCCGGTTTATATTTGATCCACCCTCGTAATTTTGATAAGATATAATAGATATATACGTAAAATAAATAAATTATAAAGAAAGTCGATAAACGAAAGACTTTCACACTTTTTCTTTGCAAAAAAGAGATTCCTCAATTCTCAAGTGTGAATAGTAAGGGAACTGACGTCAATTAAACAGTCATAATTAATGAAAGATTTTCATTTTTCCTTTAAGTACAATAGACTTATCATTTGATAAAAATGTTGTGAAAATTTTTCTTTGAAGGTGGTGTGGAAAGGAGTTCTATTAAAAAATATGTGGGATTTTCTAACAGACCACTGTATGAATTTCTGACCTTTCTTATTTTTATTCTTTAAGTGTATATTAGTCTGATTTATTTTTTAGGGCAAAATCATGTGCTGAAAAACGATAAAAGAAATATATATTTCTGAAACTGGTCCATAAGGTTAAAGCCAAATCTGTGCAACCGTTTGTTAACATTTTTTGCATTTTTTTGTATAATTTGAAAAGCGATTTTACATGGTGTTTTACTAACGAATGGAGACACTTTTATAACTTTATTTCTGAAATCTATTCCCTAAGCAACACATTAAAATGAGATTTAGGAATATTTATAAAATGATGATTATTTTTCATTTTTAAAATTAATGTATACAGATTATAGTTTTTATATGAAATTTCACGACGGTTTTTTCTACCATGTTTGACCCTAAGGCAGAATCAAGAAAAATATTCTAAACGCATGTTCCTTAGTTATGAAGATAGTATACAAAAAGGTACCTTTAGAATGGTTTTCTCCTTTTAAAATAACGATATATTTCTTCATAAAATAAAATTGGTTAAATTCATTTTACACATTTTACAATTATTCACAATTACAATTATTTTACAATGGAAATCCAATTTGTAAGCGCTACATTTCGTAATATTGAGATACGTATCTTTAGAAAAAGTTTAAAATTTAACGATTTTGTTAAACTTTCTTTTAAAATCATTTTTGCAGTTAAAAATGCATCCTTTTCTAATAGAAAATGATTTTTCTTGTTTGAAAATTGATTTTTTGGTTCATAATTTAACATTTTTATTGAAAATGCGCTTTTTTTAAATAAAAAATAATTTTCTTATACTGAACATTTAACTGTATCTATTTTAATTAAAAATTAATTTCTTTGGTTGAAATTCATTTTTTGATAAAACTTCTTTTCCTTTGGTATAAAATGGTTTTAAGTGAAACAATACAAAATTTCAAACAAATTGTTACAAGTTTTAGTTATTTTTCAATCGTTTCAAAATTTCTGAATATCTCCTAAACTTACTCCAATTCGAAAGCACATTTTTTAAACCAACATAAACTTTTAAGAAAATCAGGCAACAAAAATGCACGAGAAGGCTAGAAAAGAATTAAGTTTTTTATTTTTTCTAAAATTATTAACAACATGGCAAAATTACAAAATTGTCTACATGCTCTTTTACACCCCTTTAAAATTTTTTTAAAAATCATATAAAAATGTTGTGTCCTTTTTTGAATTTTCTTTCAGAATTCATTTCATTCCATTCTTGGTGAAAAATGTTTTTTTTTTTAAATTGAAAATCCAACTATATGTTTAAAAATTTAATCTGTTGTAAATTCGATTTTTTTATTCAAAATATTTTAAAGTGGAAAATTAATTTTTTACATCGAAAATTAAACTATTTTGCAGAAAATTAAATTTTTTATCTGAAAATGTACCTATTCTATTTTTGGTTAAATACTTATTTTCTAGTTTTAATAATCATTTTTAAAGTTGAAAATTTAACGATTTTGTCAAAGTTTTTTTTAAAGTATTTTTTTAGTTTTAAATTAATCTTTTTTTAATAGGAAATAATTGTTTTCGTTTAAAAATAGATTTTTTTGTTGATAATTCAACTGTTTTGTTAAAAATTCGATTTTTTTTAGTTAAACAAATATTTTCTCATGCTGAAAATTGACCATTCTCAGTTATATATTAATCTTTTTTGGTAGAAATTTAATCTTCTTGTTTAAAAATTCATCTACTTTAATTAAAAATTCATTTCCTTGGTTGAAAATGCATGTTTTGACCAAACTTCTTTTCTTTTCGTATAAAATGGTTGAAAGTTCATGTAGTTTTTTGGAAATCAAACTAATTTGATGAAAATTTTTTTGTTGTAAATTTATTTTTTTAAATGATAATGTAATCGTTTTTCGTTGAAAATTTATCTTTTTTTTTTAAAATTCGTTTTTTTTTGTTGTTTTAAAATTGATTTATAAAATTTTAAATTTCTGTTTTCTGTAGGAAATTATTGGTTTGAAAAATAAATTATTTGTTTGCAAATTCGATTTTCTGCTTAAAACTTTGAATATTTTTTTGAAACTTTGATTTTTTGGGTTTGATCATTATTTTAAAATGAAAATGTAACTATTCAATTTTTCCTCTAAACATTATTTTTGAGTTGAAATTCAACTATGTGGTTGAAAATTCATGTACTTTTTTTGCAATTTTGTATTTTTTGGAAGAAGTCTTTTTGTACGTAAATATCATTTCTTTGGCTGAAAATTAGACTATTTTGTTGTAGATTTAATGGTTTTTTTTATTAAAAATTCATTTTTTAAATGCAAATTTAATTGTTTCATTTTTTGTTAAAAGTAAATCTTTTTTATTAAAAATTATTTAATTTTGTTGAAAATTCAATTTTTTATCTGAAAATTTAACTAGTCCATTTTTGGTTCAATGCTTATTGTGTCAGTTTAAAATTTGTTTCTAAAGATAAAAGTTGAAAAATTTTGTTGACATTTTATTTATTGAAAAATTATCTTTTTAATTATACATTTATCTTCTAACTTCTTTAGCTCACTCAAGCCTACACAAGTTATCTGCGCGTGCGCGCGCAAAGCAACTTATCGGTGTTAGTTTTCGCACTGTATAGTGTCGATTGTATGTTTATATCACTCTAACCATAAAATCGCAACCTTAACAAGATTTTTTCTCCTCTCGTGGTATTAAATACTGTTCGATATTTGTGTGAGAGGTGATTTTTAGCGAATGAGACTTTCCTCACTTGCTTCTCTAGTGCGGAAAACGTCTCATTCGCTAAATAATCACCTCTCACACACGTATCGAAATTTACTATTCTCGCTCCGTCTTAGTGCTTGATTTCACACTTTCCAGTGAAACTTTAAGTTTAGATTAAGACTTTCACATCTCCTCGGTGTGATTCGTTAGTATTTTCAACATTGGGAAGTTAAGAGTTCGTAAATTTACCAACTTTACACCGGAGAAGTGTATTTTAGTAGAAGAAATGGTTTTCCGCGGCAAAATATCGCACCGAATCATTACAACTTCGCAATTCGGTGTGACGTTGTACGAATTTTTTCTAACAGTTTACATCCCTAATACCAGCGCCCGACCGGATGTGACCCAAATCGTGCTTCGACCAATCCGTGATCGGTTCCTAGATTGTCGCATCCTTCCCTAGAGGGCCCTTACTCTTAACCACTTATACAAAACAATTCAAAATTTTGCCTTATTAAACAGTCTCATGATTTGTTTAGAAAAAAACTCACGAAATGTTCCAACACATGACTCTTCTCCAAACCCAAATTTTGTGTTTCAAATGTTACGAATCTAAGAATTACGATTACCATTCAGCTGTCATTGCGTAAATGCGTATCCCGCATCGCACTGTTTTATCTCTCGAGCAGTTTAGTCACGTGACTAGACTGGACTCGATTTTCGACCTTACGGAAAATGCAAGTAGGCCGTTCTTGCACCCAACCGCTCAATTATTATTGAATTCACGATTTTCCATTCAAAAATAAAAAGAATTATTGCACATTTATAATATAAAATAATTTTTTTTACTATTAAAAAAAGGCGTATCAATTGAGACTTAGAACTTTATTTTAAATGTCAATTGAAAAATAAAACAGCTATTTCAATTTTAAAATTATAAACACTGCCGTGCAAAAGCTTTAGGCCACCTTTTCCTATGACTGAGTAAATTCTTTTAATTTTAAGTATAATAGAGCTAAAAAAATTCTCTTTAAAATCTTGATTGTTTTCGAAATTCTGTATAAAATAAGCCCAGGGTGAAGCCAATTTATCTAATTTTTAAGTAGATCCAGTGGGCACCAGGATGTCCTAAAGACGTCCTTAGAATGTACCTATATGTCATATGATTTGACGCCTTTAAGACGTCCGTTGGATCTTTTCATGCCTTTAAAAGATCCTTAGGATGTCCTCAACACGTCGACCGAAAGACCTATATAGGAAAAATTCAGGACTTGTATGCACACTACAGGAGCACCTGTAGTTGTCATTTATTACCGTTTTCGACTTTACCGTCATTTATAAAAATACTATGGCATAAAATCGTACGCAACAGGAACACCTGTGAATGCCATTTTATCCGATTTCAGGAACCGGAATAACGTGTAAGGGAATTCTATTCTTTCCGCCTCCGTTCAGTATTCTTTCCAAATCTCATCTAACCGTAAGCAAATTCAAATTATTATAATGAGAGCCACACTCATCACATACACACTTGTTTCTTCTTGGAACTGGGATAAATTAGTTCAATAATAAAACTTGAATAAAAATAATCTAATTTTAATTTAGTGACAAATTTCGAGTTGACAAAAAAGTGAATTATAGAATTCGATGGCAATAATTTTTTACAATGAAAGTTAGATTTCGCTTGATCAAGAACGAAAAAAAATCTAATATAAGCTTAGCTAGAGCTACTTAACTGTTCGAGAGCCAGAGAGCAAAAAAGCCACGTTGCTTTGGTGCAACTGATTTTATTCATTTCACCTAATAATCCCCTCCAACATTTATTCCTACCTCTCCTTCTTACTTCTTTCTCATTTTCCCTTTTCTATGAGTTTTAGTTCTCTCTCTTTCTCGCGGTTTTATATCATGTAGCCGATAGGCCACGGGTCGAGAACACGTCACCGTCGAAACATATAATTCGTATATAAAGCGTGTGAATGTGTATATGTGTGTGTGGGCGCACGCTAAGAATATAAATTGTGCGTTTATGTGAACTGGGAAATTTGTATAGGCTTGCGTTCTCCCCGTGCGCCCTAGTAGCTTCACTTATGCGAAAGCTCGGCTCACTAAAGCACGTGAGTTTTTGCCGCATATAAATTTGTATACGAAAATGATGCCCAAGTCCTCATTAACCTTTAATTATTTAAAAAAAAATTAATTTATCTGCTATATCATCAGAGATTGTACCTTACCGACAGTAGATCGTCCCTCCGAACCATGGAGGCAGAAAATCTACACAATATCAACCAAGTTAAGAATCTTCAATAACAGAAAATACTTAACGTCTTAATAAGACTAGATGGAAAATAATATTTTTAAATTAAAATTATTTCTTGAAAAAAAGATCCAACTCCATCTTCACTCCATTGGGAAACAAACCACAAAACTTCTGATTTCCGGTCAGGTGCTTTTCCAACTAAGCTATTAGAGGGATCAGAATAAGAACTCTTAATTCAAGAACATAACGCTAATTTTTAGCTAGGTGTTAATGGTACATATAATTATATAAAATTTTTTTCATTTATCTGCTATATCATCAGAGATTTTACCTTACCGTCAGTAGATCAACCCTCCAAACCATGAAGGCAGAAAATCTACACAATATCGATCAAGTTAAGAATCTTCAATAACAGAAAATGCTTAACGTCTTAATAAGACTAGATAGAAAATAATATTTTTAAATTGAAATTATGATTTTCTGCCTTCATGGTTTGGAGGGTTGAGCTACTGTCGGTAAGGTTCAATCTCTGATGATATAGCAGATAAATGAAAAAAATTTTATATAATTATTTGTACCATTAACACCTAGCTAAAAATTAGCGTTATGTTCTTGAATTAAGAGTTCTTATTCTGATCCCTCTAATAGTTTAATTGGAAAAGCACCTGACCGGAAATCAGAAGTTTTGTGGTTCGTTTCCCAATGGAGAGGAGATGGAGTAGGATCTTTTTTTTTCAAGAAATAATTTTAAATTAACCTTTAGGTCTAGCCCAGCCCGAACACCCTGTTCGCGCCCGCATTCACCTGTGTAGGCTTAGATCAACTTTGGGTCATCAACTGTCCAAGTTATCATTACTCCTCTAGGTTTAGTTCGACTTTGAACCCACGGTTCAAGTTATCATTAACCTCTGTTAGGCTTAGATCTACTCTGCACAGTCTTCGTTTTTATAGTTCTTAAACATGTTTAAATCAGAACTAAAGTCAATATAGAACTCTTGCCAAATTATTTTTCCTTCTAAATGAAAAAATACAGTAATAATTAAATTACTCTTTACTTCATTACTCTCGGAATCTCGATTCCTTTTCACACAATTTTTCTGGTATTTAACATTCTCATATTTGTTATTTTATCTATCATATACATTCAACTCTACTCTCACATTTCAATGTTAGATTCAATACTTGACTAATTAATCAAACGTATAGCTAAATACTTGAAGAAAAATACATATAATTTTAATCTTGTGCAATGACACAAAAATGCAATTGATTTCAAATAAATCCGCATACTGTGAACTTATTTTAATGTCATGAACTACAGGTTTCTTTTTTTAACTATAAATTACAGTTTTAGTATGCAGTTATCGCGGCGGATGGAAATCAAATAAATCGATTTTCCGGAATAGAGTGAATGACACATATTAAATTCTGGCATTCAAAAACATAATCTCGTGTTTCGTCAAAACACATCCCAAAAAGTTTACTTTTTAAGAAGTCTCCTCCTCTCAATTCGACCGCGAAGTTAAAAAATAAAATTCAAAATTCGCAAATGAATGTCAAAAAGTATATGTAATAATTTACATGTCTAATTTTACAAAAATTTAATACCTTCTCCGATAAGAATGATATGAAAAATGAGAATTTAAACAAATCTTTTACTTTTAGTCCTGACGTCTCGTCTCGTAACCTCAAGGACACTGCTTGATTGCTATCACTTGCATCGCAACGTTGTTTTCTGAGGTTTCCACTGCGTGACGCTAGCATCCAGACAAAATTCTTGAAGCCGCCTTCGGCCGATGTAAGTGACAGGTATTTTATTTTTTAAAGTTTTTAACGCTGCAAAAGGAATATTGCGATCACTCCGTGAGTTTCTAATGCAAATTTTAACGTAGAATCCGAATTTCAAAAATTTTAATGTTGATCTTGCTGTTTTTTTTGTCAGTTTTTAAAGAAAATCGGTTAATCCGTTCAATTTCTTTTGAGAGTTTTCGTAATTTTTCCTCTGTTCTCAGATTCTACGGCAAAAAAATACTGAAGATCAATGATTGATGGGTAAGCAATTTGCAGCACCAAAAAGAATTATTTATCACAAAAATACAAATTTTTAAATAAATAGTGTAAGTTTCTATAATAAAAAAAAAGATAAATTTTTAACCAAAAATAGAATAATTATACGTTTTTTCTAAAGAAGATTAATTTTCATAAAAAAATACGAATGTGTAACAAAATATATACGTTCTCATAAAAATTGTTGAAACTTTTAAGCCAAAAAGGCGAATTATCTTCAAAAAGGTTGAATTTTCAACCTGAAATTATAACCTTTTAACAAAAAAGTTAATTTTCTACCAAGTATTTAAATTTTCAAATGAATAGTTTTACTTTTAACTAACTAGTTGAATTTCCCACTAAAATAGTTAAACTATCAACCAAAAGTATGAATTTTCAACAAAAAAGTTTATTTGCTACGAAATATTTTTATTTCTTATCAATTTTAGGGTAAGGAGGGGAGCAGCGCCAAACAGCGGGCAAATATGATTTTCTTTATAGCATGACTATTATTTAACAATTTCAGTTCTACTTTGCATAAAATAAATCTATTTTATCAGAGAGATAGTGCTATTTACTAAAATCTGGAAAATTGGCGTTGGAAAAGAAAAATGACACAGAGAACAGTTTTTAGCTCTAAAGAATGGAAGTTTCGCTGACAGAAATATAAAGTTTTCAACTTTAATGACAATACTTGCAATATAAAAATTTTATATTTTGACAGATAAAACAATATCACACAATCTAATTATAATAATTAGACGGAATTCAGGTCCAAAATATATTAAATCGCATGAATGAGGCCTGGCCAGGGGGGCAGGCGCGACGAAAATAATATTTACAAGTTTTTAGGTGATACACGTGTCACAAGTTCCACTGATAAATGATCGGCAATGTAGAACAGCAACTTCTTGTGGACTACATGGAAAAAACTATTAAATATTATTATTATCAATCCGGTCGGTATGTAGTTTTCTTGTAATGGTACGGTAGAAACATGCGTAGTCCCTGCGAAGCGTCGTTCGCCCTTTTCTCTTCTCGAGCCAAAGAGTGTCGGAAGACAGGTCAGCCTCTTGTCTCTCCAGTCCTCGAGTAGAGTGACTTAACTTTGTGTCAAAAGTTTCGTTGTGGGGAGAAGAGAAGTGATCTCGGGGAGTTTCCTATCGGAATGGTTGAGCAACTTGTGATCAGCTGTGGTGCTCGACTCTGCTTACGCGAAGGAAAGGGAAACAGGGTGAACCTCGAAGCCTTGCAATGCGCAACGCGAAACTCAAAGGAGCGCTTCTTGGTTGCCGAGAGAACTTGCAGCGAGACTGGACGCTACTCGAATCATCTGCATGAAGCTCGCCATGAGCTTCGCGAGCCTTGCCGAGAACAGTGGCTTAGTCAGGGGCGAAGTTTGGGCCCCCGAAACTATGTTTTTTCATTATTCAATTACCTTTTACCCTACTCTTTGTCTATACATAAATCCGAAGCCCCGCCGGAAGAAATAGAAGCCTCTCCCGAAAAAAATTCTGGATATGTCGCTGGCCGAGGAAATTCCACAATAATTTTTTTTAAATATTTTATTCCAAGTTACCAGTATCTTTTGACTGACATGAAATAATGAAGAACGTCCATCATTAAATAAAATTTAATAATTTTCTAATAAATCCTTTCATTTTTAAGTTATATATCCTTCACTTCTGAACAAGCATTTCAACTTTTTACCAAATTAGTTTAATTTTAAACCAAAAATATGAATTACAAACACAAAAGTGAATTAAAATTTAAGAAATTTAAATTAGATTAAAATCCAAATTAAAAATCCTATTTAAAGTCCAATAATCAAATTGATGCAAACTTCTGTTAAAAAAATTAACAAACAAGAATCCAAGGACCAAATTTGGACAGCAACGAACGAATTTACAAAAAATTTATTTTGCGCGAGACCTAAAATTTAAAAGCTCTAAATGCATCTATTTGATCATCCAAGAAACCCGCAAAACTCCCCCACCCCTTAGCACATTCGAAACACACCCCAATCCTATCCCTAAAAATCTAAAAAATCACACAAAATGACAAAACATCTATACCCAAAATGTTAGTGTTGATTATAACATGTAGTGCTTCAGTTGATATCCAAAGATACTAAAAAAAACTTTTATTACCTTATCTCTTTCGGAATCTAAGATAATAAAAATTGTAAAAAATTTCAAAAAATTCCCTAAATTCCATACCAAAAATATAATGGCCTCATAATTTTTCCATCTGATGTCCTAAGGTACTAAAAAAAGTTTCATTCCCTTATAACTTCTGGAACACCCTCCTTTTCAACCCCCAATATAATAACGAATCACAAATGTTGTACATTACACCGTTGCTAATTGCACCGTTGGCATTTTTCAATGCTTGAAAGAAATTAGTCGACTGCTTTCACTGAGAAAAAAATTAATATCTTCTAACAAATGTAATCATTGCGGCACCTAATAGGAAAAATGTAAAGTTTTCAATTTACTGAAATTGTGTTAAAATTGGAGAAATTTATTCATGAAGGACCGCTTTCTATCTCTTTCTCTGCAAACTATTGATCATTAATGATTTATTTAAAAAAATATTAAACCCCAAAAACAGTTTCTTGAAAAAAATGGAAAATTTTGTAACACTTTTCGTTGAAGCAATTAATTTTTAAACCAAAAACCAGTATTTTTATAAAGTAGTTAATCTTTTAACCCCAGACGTAAATTGTGCACTAAAGAAACAATTCCCTAAAAAATATTAACGTATTTTCTACAAGAAGGTTAATTTTCCAAGAAATACTAAATTTTTGGACAAAAAAGGAGAATGATCAGCTGAATTAATAAAATGTTTACTTTAAAAAATTAATTGTTATCAAACAAATTAATTTTTAATACAATATATTAATTTTTAGCCAAATAGTTCAAATATGAAATAAAAAGTCGAATATTAAGCCAAATAATTGTTTTGTAATTTTGAATCTTTTTAATGCTCATTTAGCATAGAATTATTAATGAAACAATATATTTCTGTTCAGTCTTAAATGAAAAGTAATAACATTTCTAACCGAAGAGATGAAATTTGAACTGGCTAAATTTATAAATCACTTAAAAATATAATTTGAGAAGAAAAAAAAGAGTTTTCAACTAGAGATGAATTTCTGAAAAAAGTATATGAATTTTCAACAAAATATATAAATAGATTAATTACAGATCATATGTAAAATAAAAATTTTAAAGTAAAGTTCTAGTAAAGTCCACAAATAATGTGATATATTTAACTATATAGTGTGTGACGCAGTGCCATCTAATGGCATGCATATTCTGCTTAGTGGCGAATCCAGGGTAGGTTTTTAAAAACCCGTCCCCAACCCCTCGAAATACTTTTCTGGGTCCGCGCCTGATTCTGCTATATGAGCGCCCCGAACAAAGAAACTCTTCTCCTCCTCGTTACAATTCAGCCTCTGGATTTGGGGAACAGTTAAGATACCGTATAACGTATCTATGATACGAGTAGGCGTTCGCTAGTGATGAATTCGACATGATTTCTGCTGCAGTCCGGATCGGTGAGCTTCGCTGCGTTCGCGCGTTCACGAAGAAGCTCGCATCTGTCAACGTCGAGTTGCCCGGTGGTCTCTCGGCCACTCAGTCTCCGTTCTCGCGAAGCTCGCATCGAGCACCCTCGCTCGTAACGCTGAGAATTATAAACAGGAGAAGAGATGGCGAGGAGCGAATTTTACGCTTTTCACGCATGTCGCTCTCAATCCCTGGTTTCTAGTAGAATGTCAACGAATAAGAGGTTATATTGCAGCTATCTCTATTTTTACTAAAAATAACTAATTCTTCTTGTTGGATATCTTCAAAGGTAATTTTTTCAGTATATAAAATACCACAGCAGCAAACTATCATATTTTCGTATCTTTAAATGTTTTGACTTTCATAAAAAGCTGCAGTCGGCTTTGCCCTCTGGTGAAGGGAAAACCCGACGAAATACAGCTTGTTAGAAATAATAATATTATTAAATCATTGTTTTTTTTGCATGTGATTAATACTTATAGAAATATGATATAAAATAATGTGGAACTCGAAATCAGAAAAAATGGATCAATTCAATATCTTATTAACTTGAAAAAAAATCATTGACTTTTAACTGGTTGGTGCTGCTCCCCCTTACCCTATACATTTCCGAGCCAAAAAGACAACTTCTCAACAAAATGTGGCATAGTTGAAATTTGGACAAAAACAATTTTAATTAAAAAAAAAAACAGTTCAATTCAACCAAATAAACGAATCTTCACAAAACTGAATTTATTTTAATAAGAGTTTAACATTGAATCAAATAGTTGTATTCCTGGAAATGTATAGAAATTTTAAATTGAATTTTGGGAAATTACCAGCAGTTACCACAAATTACCTGTAATATTATCATAATTTGCCAAAAAAAGTTATTAATTTCCGGAAATGTATATAAACATGCCCGAACCATCTGATAGAATTTTTTCCACATATGTCAACTAGTGTTTCTTCTGCACCACATTATTCAAGAACTATCTCTTTACTAGTCCAGCAGAGTATTCTCACATATTATACGTAGGAATCTCATGTCAATCGCTTTAATTTTGTCGTATAAACTAAAAATATACATAAGTGACAATTTCGCTTTGGGATATTCTTTTAAACTTGGAAATGAAAAAGTCGACCTAAGGGCAATGTAACTTATGGATCTTTTTAGTTTGCACGGCTGAATTTTACTCTTATCTTTTTCTTGGTAGGTCCATGTATCGCTACCGTATAGTATTGACGGTACAAATATAGAATTAGGGATTGCCATTTTAGCTTTATTTGATATATTTTTACTTCTGATAATGGGCCCTGCTCTACCAATAACCTTCTTCCCCTCATTTATGCACCTATCTTACTCCTCATCTATCTTTCCGTCACTAAAGTACTTATCAACTTGTTCTATTTTATCATTCTTTGCAAGTCTTCGATTGATTCTGCCATAACAACCTTATCATCTGCGAATGCAAACACACGAACCCTTAATGTTTCGAAATCTACACCTTCTTGCTTGAAGAGAGCCATTCCTAAACAATTGTCCATTAATATAATTAATAGCTACGAAGATATAACGCATTCATTTACAACACCTTTCATAATATCGTAAAAGTAAATTAGTTGCCCATTTACCATTATACTCGCTTTGCTACCAGTATATATTGAATGCGTACTCTTTCGGGAGTTCCTAAAGTTTATTTATATCTGCTTAGTCAAAACCTCTTTCTAGGTCAACAACTGCACAGACCATTTTTCTGTTCACCATCAAATTTTGTTCTGTGATTTGTCTCAATCTGAATATGAGCTCAATGTAAAATCTTCCTCGCACAAATCCACAGTGGACTTTCCAGATCTTTTTTTTCTGTTATTTTCATCAACCTGTAGATAAGTATTTTTGAAATATTTTGTCTATGGTAGGAAGTAAGCTGATACCTCTGTAATTATTGCAGTTTCTTTTATCTCCCATTCCTTTGTATAATGGGACAATAATCGTCTTTTTTCCAATCTTCTGGAACTTTCCCAATCTCTTTAGATATATTTATCAACTTGAACAGTCTACCAGGAATATATTCACCTAGGTATTTAAGCTTTCAGCATAAATATCATCTACACCAGCAGCCTTATCATTTTTTAAGTTCCTTATTATATCCTTAATCTCAGAGACAAACATACTTTCAATCGGGTTTTCCAACGTATCGTCTTCTAAGTCGCAGTTGTACTGTCCCATAGCTTTACCTCCCAATAATTTCTCGGAATGGTCCCTGTAACCGTCTTTTACTTCGTCCTTATCTCAAACCATTTCAGCCTTTCTATTCCCAATTTCGAATAACTTTGTCATAGTATTTCCTTTCTTGTCGTCAATGGCCACGAAAATAATTTTTTTTCTCGAAAGCGCTTTACATTTTCTTCTCCTCCTTCTCTTTGATTTTATCCTTGCTTACTTTAACTAGTATTTCTACTATTCTGTCACTGTCTCCATAGTCCTTTTCTAGTATAATTCTCTCGGCATCGCCAAGGCATGTGATGTTCAACTTTCTTAGATACGCTTTTTTCTTTTTGTAAACGGTTACGCGGATTTCACTATTTCACCAAAAGCTTCCCCAGTCATTTTCCCACAATTGCAGTGCCACACACTTCAGTTGCACTCTTAGCTATTATTTTTGGAACATTGTGCATGTGCCCTCTCTATCTGTATCCGTTACCATTCGTTTTCGGATCTCCAAAATTGTTTAGCACCATGCCCGTACCCTCGCGTTAGAGTCCAATCCATCCATTCATATTTCCTACAGTAGAATGATTCTTTCCCCACGATTGCAAGTGCCTCTAGTATCATTCTAAGTGTCCCAGAATGCGTCTGTTACTTCACCTCTTTCCCTATCAATTGGAATGTAGCACTACACTCTCAGAAATTTCCTCCTAACGATAAAGGAATACTTTTACGGTTAAAGTGCCATCGTTTGAGAGTTAAGTTTGAAAACAGATCCTTTAACGGTTGAAGTCCGAGTCGTTTAACCAAGAATGCATGTGCACATGCGTGAAATCGCATCACCGCCCTTTAAAAAGGCAATAGTTTAATCACTAAAGTGCATACTTTTAGCGTTAAATTAGATCGTTTAAGAGTGAAACGAATCTGAGTTTAAAGTATTCTACTTTAACGATTAAAGGAGTGACTTTATCATTTAGACGGAATTTCTGACAGTGTATATGAAAAATAATATTCTTATTACCACTATCATTTTAACCCACAAAAATCTGAGATATACAAATTTATGCCCCTTCCCTACCTATAGAAATCTCTGAGTATGCTCTAGCGAAATAGCCTGGCCCATTTGAAACTATAAGCAGAGTCGATTTGAAAAAATCTAGTTTTGGAGATATTCTGAGAGATTTGGGTTCTTTTCAAGGTCCTTTTAGTGGTCCTTTTAAGAGTTATGCGACGGTAATATAATGTTCCTTTTGTATTCGTCACGTACCGGGCGGGCAAGTTATTTACGGTAGTTGGCCGTCGCTAATCCTACTCTCCCTTTTTAAATTTCTCTTCAAATTATTAACAATTTCTTTTAATTTAATGAATTTTCTCATTATACTCATTTATAATTATAACTTATATGCTAATATACCATTTTCTAGTTAAATTAAAAAATGTTGTCTTTTTTGGCGTATCTCATTCTATTTACGAGAAACGTCGTATTAATTCCAATTTTAAGCATTTAAAAAAAGTTAGATATCTGAAATTATCGAAATCCGTAGATTCCGAATTATTATGTTGTAGGCTGTTAACTAAGAATTAAAAAAAATCTACTTCTAAATTTTAATTCGAAAGATTAAGAAAAGACCCTTGAATGTCGGCTACTCTATTGATATAGCCCCTCTGGTTGTTATTTATGATCAAATTCTTATTTTAATTTCAGCCTCTCTGCTTTTTATTTATGATCGTATTTCTATTTCAATTTCGGAAAGGACATTTTAAATCCTTTAAAACATTTAAAAGAACTACCTCGACCTTTGAATATATCTATCTGAGTGCCTGCGGAGAATTTCTCTGAGCTTCTTTGACCCTAGAGAATCTTTAGAATATACTCAGAGATTTTTTTCGGTAGGGTTGACATGCTTTTTTGCTCTCTCATTCATGATCAGACCGAATACTTGGCTGCTATGTGATTCACTATCTACTCCTGACCATAGTTTAAGTCCGTGCTTTAACTCTCTTATTTTCTATCACGCTACTGTCACATTCTTTTCAGAACTAGAACCGAAAGAGCCATGGTTGTTTTGTGTATTGACCCCGTACTCTATCAGGACTTCACAAAGTTTACTTCTATTTACCTTGTTAAAAACAAATGCACAGAAAATTTTTTTACTACTCTCAAACTTTTTTCTGTGATCTGCTTTAAGCTAAATATTTGATCCGTACATGATTTTCCTGGCATAAGCTTACTTTGGACTTCCTAAATCTTTTCTTCTCTTATTTTCATTACCCTGCGAATAAGTATTTTTGAGTATAATTTACTTACGGTACTTAATAAGTTGATCCCTCTGTACCATATTTAACTGTAAAATTATCATAAATGCCCGAAATTTTTCATAAATTTCCGTAAATTTATAGACATGTTTAAATTTAATTTTGGACCATTTATAATAAATGACCTGTAATATTACCATAAATTACCAAAAAATTCCAGAAATGTATAAAAATGTTTAAAATTGAATTTTGGGTAATCTGTGGTAATTTGCCCTATTTACCTGTAAAATTACCATAAGTTCCCGAAAATGTCTGGATATTTATAGAAATTTTGCAATTGAATTTCGGGAAATTTATAGTAAGTTATAATAAATTTAATATAATTAATATAATATTTCCGTAATTCATGCTTTCTTTATTCGTAATCTAATAGGGCTGAAATCATTATTGTATTTCGAGAAATGTCTAAAATCATCCATTTGTTAAAAAAAATGTCGCATGCACATAGGTGGAGGAGAGGAACCTCTTTGACTTGCGTATGTTTTCAGCACAATTCGAAAAAGTTCTTCTTCCCCTAGGCGCATAATATACTATTTTAATCAGAAGCGCTGACCCTGAGGAAAACTAATCTAAGCCCTAATAAAGTGTCCGAATTATGTAAGTTTAATTATTAAAAATTTCGACCAGCAAAAGTATTTCCAGACTGATGGTCCGAATGCATCTAGCCTATTATGGAGGCAATCTTTTTAATTAATTAATCATATTTTTCTAAAGTAAGACGCCCAATTGGGCAAAATTGACGACCAAGAACTATTTGTACAAAATCGGGGTAATTTCCACACGTGATTACGTGAATAAGAGAAGATTATAGGAAGGGTAGAATCTCAAAAACCAGTTTTCATTTAGCAGATAATAATCTAGAAAATGAATTCTTAGACTTTAACTAAACTGAAAATGAGAAATCTCAGATAGCTGCACTGGAAATCTTATTAGAACTCTTTGGGGAACTCTCTGAAATTTATCGCCAAGCATTGAGCCTTCACGCATCACGAAGCATTACGGTTACATTATCAGTTTAAAAAATCAATTTACAACCAAAAATTTTTTAGCAACGTAGTTTAATTTTCAAAAAAATAGATGAAATTTTAACCATTTTATACCAACATAAAAGAAGTTTCACCAAAAAATGCATTTTCATTCAAAGGAATGAATTCTTGATTAAAATAGATGAATTTTTAAATAAGAAGAATAATTTTCTACCAAAAAAGAAGATTTTTTGACTCAGAAAGGTCAATTTACTGCCAAAAAAAATTCAACCAAAAATGATACAGTTAAATTTTTATTATGCCATATTATATAATTTAAGAAAAAATAAAGAATTTAATTCTTATTAAGCCATCTTGCGCAATTTTGTTGCACCATTTTTTGTTATGTTTATGTTGGTTTGTCAAATTTGCTTTCAGATTTTAGTAAGTTTACGAGATATGCAGAAATTTGGAAACGATTAAAAAACAATTAAAACTTGCAAAAAATCAGAAAAAATTTGAATAATTCTTAAAAATTACAACATTAGAATGTCTGAAAATATTAGAAAGAAATAATTATTTTTCTAATAATCGTTTGAAAATGTTTAATAATTTTTATTAACAAACATGTACTTAAAAAAGAAAATTAAAAATGATTTTGGAACACATCAAACGATTTCTTAAAATTTAAAAGAAGAGTGTAGAAGATTTTAAAGCAAAATGTTTCAATTTGATAAGATTCAAAAGTTTAAAAAAAGTAAATAATCCAGTAAATTCAAGAAATATATAGAAGAATGGAAGAGATTCAAATCTAATTTTAAACTTAAATTTTTTAGAAATGTAGATTTTCAAAGATTTCAAAAAAAAGCTTTAGAAGCTTTAAGGGAATTCCGACAGATTTTAAGAAAAATAGTTTTACCTCCTTCAATCTTTCGGAATCCCTTTAAATTTTTTAAAGTTTATGTTTGAATTCTTTAAAAATCTAAGTTTCTAACAGAATTTAAGTTTAAAATTCGATTTGAATCTTTTCAATTCTTATTAATATTTCTTGCATTTACTCGATTTTAATCTATTTATTAATATCTTACCGAATGGAAACCTTTTGCTTTAAAATCTTTTACAGTCTTCTTTTAAATTCCAGGAAATTCTTTCTCATGTTTAAAGACCTTTTTTAATATTCTCATAAAGCACGGTTTTTAAAATAAAAAGTCATTAAAAATTTTCCTACCAATCTTGAAAAAGTTCTGTTTCTAATCTTGTTGGACCTTCTAAGCCTTCTAATCATTAAAAACTATTAAAATTTTTTCTGATTTTCTTTGAAAATTGGTAAAATGAAAAAGATTGCCTTAAAATCTTCAAATTCTTTATTGACCATTTTAAACATATTTTAAAATGTATTGGAATTTTTTTAAATCAATTTTTCATAATAAAAAATTATATTATTTATTCGTAGAAACCTAAACGAATTTTCGTCATTTTCGTGAAACCTTAAAAAATTCTTTAAAAAATGTTTACAAATTTTAATTATTTTCTAATAGTTTCAAAATTCCCGAATATCTCTTAAACTTACACAAATTTGAAAGCAAATTTTTTAAACCAAAATAAATTAAAATAAAAAAGTGCAAAGCAATTGCGCAAGAAGGCTTGATAAGGATTAATTTCCTTATTTTTTTTCTAAAATTATAGAACATAGCAAAATTTCCTAAACTTTCATTCTCTTGGTACCCTGCGAAATTCAGTTTACTTAAAAACTTCAAATAGCCAGTTAGCCACCGAAAACGAATCGTGAAGTCTGGGGGTTCGGGTTCGTGCTCGTGCATTTTCGGCTCTACAGAAGGTTGGCCTACGCAACATGTAGCAGAGCCGACTCACCAACACGCTACGTTTGAATGCGTTGCTCCCAGATGGGAGAGTGGCGTTGGCAGAAAAATCCCACATTCTGGAGACACTGTTCACACGTTTGTGATGCATACGCCACCTCGGTGATTCGAACTAACGGCCGGGTCCATCCGAACGCCGTCGAGCTTAGGGGATTTCCATAAACCACGTATTTGCTTTAGGTAGTCGGGGGGCGAAAGGCCATGCTGCTCACGTTATATTTTAGAAAAAGAATTTTTTAAAAATTTAAACAAAGTTCCAAGAAAATGTTAATTTTAAGATACGAATGCAACACGTAATCTTTTTAAAATGAGTCCTATTATAGTGTAATCAATAATAACAAATTTGCAAAGCACTAAGAAATATCTTTAATCATAAATAAATTATTTTGTGTTAATTATTGTGTTGTTATAAGTAATTTTAGGAGATCTTCAAATGACTTTTGAAATTTATTAAGCGGCTGTTATTTTTAATTTACTTTCAAGTAATATTCAAACATCAAAAATTTTAATACATTATCTTTCTTATTGTTATTAACGAATTAATTTAAAAAATGGCAGCTGGAACTTTTTTTAAAATTGTTTTTTTACTTTTATTTTTAAAAGCGCTTTATTTCCTTTGCCAGAGAGAGTTCCTCGGGTAATCCAGTAAAGTACTTTGTCATTCCATGACAATTGTGATTCTTAAAAATTCGCCGCTTGACCAGTTCGACTATTATAACGGTAGTCTAGACCCCCCTCCATTTAATTACATTACGTAATACAGTCAAGCCTCTCAATAGGGCACCTCTCGGGGCTGTAGGGGGAATTTTTCTCAAAAGCGCACTACCCCCACCAACGTTCTCCGCACCTCAAGACTTTTGCATGCTCTGCCTCTGAATAAGAAGCTCCTTGCTGCATATAATATATGTGGCACAGTGCGAGCCATATACATTACGGTTGTTTATGTTGAATAATGGTTATTCTGATTTAGGTTTATTTTCTTCTGTTTTATATAAAAAGGCACTGTGCACAGAAATATCGTCTTTTTATTGAAAGTAAACTTTTCGCATCCGCTTCATGATGGTGAATGAACAAGAAGGAAGTAAGTGATGAAATCTCTTTATAAATTTTAGTAACTTAAATCTAATAAAGAGGCGCTACTTTTGCTGGCGGTAAAATAAAGATATTATTTGAATTATTGAATCTGAACATAGCTGCCCGCGTTGATAGGCAAAACAGAAATGGCTTTGAGAGAACGCTTTAAGACATTGCTTGCTGTTCTGACGCTTACTACTCTGATTATACCATCCTTACCCGGGTGCACTTCGAGGATCCTACCTATACGCTAGTAAGCGGCGGCGTGTCATCTTCTCGAAGTAAAACTAATGTTCCTGGTTTTATTAAGTCCGGTATTCGTTGTTGCCATTTTAGTCGAATTTGTAGTTGTGACAGATATTCCTTCGATCATCTTGATCAAAAGTGTTGCTTGATTTGAGCTAGAAGTTCGTATCTATTGAGTCTATTTTGAGCAACGTCCTGTAGGACTTCGTGGAGAATAGCTGCCATCGGTGTGTCCAGAAAGTGTCCAGACGTTAAAGGGTTCAAGTCACTCGAATCGTTAGATAATGCACACAACGGAGGATATTTAAAAATATCCTCTTTAGCATTCCAAATTAATCCAAGAGTTTTGATATCCTCATTTCCGAAGTTGTGATTAAAATTTGAGTCCAAACGATCATACTTGTTAATGTCAGGGTAGTTAGAGGTCCATTTTGCCAATTCGAATTGACCGGACTTTAAAATCGACTTTATTTGATCTTTAGTCTTAGTCACGTGTTTGATATTGAAGTCTCTTCAAATTACTTTAGTAGCTTCTGGGTATTCGTCTTCATTTTCAGTCGCTAACTGCATTAGACATTTGGTGGCGAGAAAATCTGAAGATGCCAGTCCAAAGGTCAAGCGACTAAAGCGAAAAGATTGAATGGGTCGGCTTGGATCGTCCCTCCATAAGATCCTGATCATTGGCGTCGAGCATCACCTGTGGGTACATTTTACGTATGTCGGCAGTTACGGCATATGGGTTTTGGCAAAAGCGAGCTAAAATGGAGAATAAATCCTGCTGGATGGTTGGACCGACTTGAAGTATGTCGTTTGAAGAAATTCCTGAGCTTGTTTTCGAGGACGCGTCATAGACCACCCTGAGTTTAGTCGACGAACTGCAAGCTTTAAGAACGCAATGATGTGGAAGGTAATTTACGAATTTATTTGGATGATCATCTGAAACTGGGAACAAGTGTCCCAAATCCATATGTACTTTCATAACATTTTTATAAAGATCGTGTGTTTCAGGGTCTGCTAAAAGCTTTCTTTCCTACGATAAGAATCGCTTTTGAGCGATCAATCTAGAATCTCCAAGTAGAGATACGTCATCTTGAAAATGTAATTTTACAATGAACCGCCCATCGTCAGCTCGTTGATGCGTAGCCAGGAAATGGTCTTCACAAGATTGTTCCTCTTGAGTGTAAGGATGACGTGGATTACATTCTTCTATGGATCAGAATCTTTCTACCTGTCTCTCTAAATCGATTTCCATTGAAGCACAGCAGATGAATGAGTAACTTTTGGAGATTGATGAGATAATGGCAAGATGACCAGCCACAATCCATCCCAGTTTTATTTGTTCAAGAATAGGTAAATCGTTGGAGATTTTAATTTGACCCACGCAGAGTAAGTCTCAAAATAAGCTTGTCCCTAGGATTATGTCAACCTTGTCTGGAACATCGAAGCTTGGATCGGCCAGGTTTAGATTTTTTGGAATAAAGAGTGAGTCCTTGTCGATTAATTCAGTAGGGAGTCTCTCCGTGGTGCGATCTGTAACTAAACCTTGTATATCTTCACGATAGGCATTGACTCGAGATTTTATCGTTACCGTAGTATAATATTTAAATTTTACAAGTGTTTGGGCTATATCCGATACAGGCATTTCAATTTTTCTTTTTTGAAGATTCATCTTTTCACACAATTCTGTGCTGATCTAGGGAGATTGAGAGCCACTGTCCAAGAAGGCACCGCATTCTCGAGGTTGACCTTGGCTATTGTAGACGATAATGCGAGCCGTAGCTAACATTCCTTGATCATTAAATCCATTTAGGCAGCTGTTGATCGCTACTGATGTAGAGGATGTCGAAATATCCGCGATGACTTCGCTTTGCTGTTCTGCGGAATTTTCTTGAATTAGCGCAGATGATGTAGTAGATAGACGCCGTGGATTTTCACGATTAGTCGGACACTGTTGTCTCGGAGTATCACTGGGAGAACCGTAGAAGTGCAACAAGGTGTGTTGTTTCTTATTACACCGCAAGCAATGTCCAGACGAAAAATTCTGGGAAGTATGTTTGGATCTTAGGCAATTTGTACAAAGCTTAAACTTTTTGACTCCTACGTATCTAGCAGACGGAGATAAGGATTGAAACTTTTCGCATTGATACAAGTTATAAAATTCCTTACATAGCGGACATGGCGAATCACTGACGGAAGCATAACAAACCTGCTTTTTTATTTGGCTCTTGAGGTTAGCTTTTAATGTAAATGAATTACTTAAACATGTATTAACATTGAGAGATTCTAGTACCCTACATCTATCATTTAAAAAGTCTATTAATCCGGCCATAGTGGGCGATTCCTCATTTGCTCCGATCCTCGATTCCCATTCTCTCTTAGTGAGATTATAGAGTTTTGAGGAGATAATATAAGCGCACGTCTTGATATCGCCTTTTTAGCAAATCCCAAGCGATTTGGTAATTGTTGTTCGTAATTTCTAATCCGTCGACGACGTCAGACGCAGATGACGTTAAAGCCGATTTTAAATAAAATAGTTTTTGAATATTGCTTAGAGCTGGATTGTTATCTATCATCGCGCGAAATGCATCGTAAAAAGCTGCCCATTTAATAAAATGGCCATTAAATTTAGGAATGTCCTCGTTAGGTAACTTTAATCCCGGATCAGGCGCAAAAACTGGATTAACATTAACTGGATTAACCACAGGCGTTGCTTGATTTTGTTCATAAGTACGCAAGTGACTTCGAGCTGTTGCTGTCAAACTATAATACCTGTCTTCAAATTCAGTGCGAAAATCGAACTGTTCTTCACCCTTACTCAGAGTTTCTACTTGAGCTTGGATTGTTTGAAATTCATCACAGGCCTCGTTAACCTTTCTAGTCTAATCTCTAATTCTAAGCAATTTTCGTGGTTTACTTTGAAGTTTCTTAAAAAGCCTTGGAAATGTCGAAACCGCCTTTCTATAAAATCGCGAGTCTGTATTGCTTTGTTTAATTTTTTGTCAGTCATTTTGACATAAACTTTTGTCGATAGTGTGATACTCAACTAAGGATAATTAATATATTATTAATTTTCGCGAAACAATTTACAATGATTTGAAGAATTGCAGTAGAGAAATAGAATGATATTTTTATACAAAATGAGGGCGATGTTGAGTATTGGAGCGAAGTTTGGGTCGATGGATTCAGATGTTAACTCGATGATTTCAGCTCAGCTGTCAATTGTATAAATGTATAGACGCCTCCTGGCGTACGTCGTAGAAGAAATTTCTGGTGGAAGCAATGGTAATGCAGGGATCTTACCAGCTTGCTTGTCCGGGCGGTAAAGATGTCTTCCTTGTTATCCAAGAACTTCATTAAATACAAGGGGCAGGATATCAAAATTGGTGAAATTCAGCAACTGTGATTTAGGCGTTGTCAATAAGTCAAATCTTAATAAAAATTAGATTGCGAAAGGATCACTGCGATACTGTTCATTTATCGGGTGCTGCGACGTTCTGTCCAGAACAATGCGATATGGCGGCCTCAAGCACTGCGAAGGTCAGCCAAAAATGCACACGAGTTTTCACTGAAGATGATTACGTGAAACTCGATACAAGTAAAAAATGCGGAGCGGAAAGCAATAGTTTTTTTGCAGCATAATGCTTGTATCGCGGAATTGAAAAACTGTTCGTACTGAACTTTTGTAGCGAAGCCACGCCCAAATGGTACGGCGTGGCTCGGAGATTCACTTTGATCACGATACACAAAATAAGATTTCACGCACTAACCACGCTCTGCTACCAATGTTTATGTTGAATAATAATTATTCTGAATTAGGTTTATTTTCTTCTCTTTTTATAAAAAGGCACTGTGCACAGAAATATCGTCTCTTTATCGAAAGTAAACTTTTCGCATTCGCTCCATGACGCTGAACGAACAAGAAGGAAGTAAGTGATGAAGCAGGAAATCTCCTTATACATTTTAGTAACTTAAATCTAATAAAGAGGCGCTACTTTTGCTGGCGGGAAAATAAAGATATTAGTTGAATTATTGAATCTGAACAGGGTGGTCCAAAAATACATTTCTATTTAATTTACATGGGGAAATTTTGGATTTTCGTAAAATTGAACTCATACTTCGTAGTTTGATCGAAACGTGCCAAAAATTTTAGGGGTTGAAGAGGAGTTTCTAAGAAATAAAAACATACTAATAACTTTTACTTTTAACTCATCCTCGCCTCCCCACACACACAGCGCCCCAAATATGACACAATTATAAAAAAAACTACATTGTTACGTATGATTGTTATTTTTCAGCAATCCATGCCGTGTTTTTTCATTAAATAAATTATTAATGCACAACTTGAATATTTCCCATGACTTTTACAACAATTTATAATTATTAAAACAACTGTAAGTTATTTAAATAATTATTTTTCCGGATAATGTAAAAAAATCGTATTTTTTAAATGTAATCTTGGTCATTGTTTGGAGTAGTACATTTAATTAAAAACATGATGTAATTATGTAAACCATTAATCATATTTATTTTTCAAATGTCTAAAAACTGAGTCAGAGATATCCATTTTTTTCTGAAACTGGTATCCTATGTTATTTTTTGTTGAATAGTTACATATTTTTTGTACATTTCTTCTAATGTTTAACAAATTCATATTTGTTTAGATAATTTTTACTTGCCCAAGAACTTTCTTCAGTAAATTTAAAAAAATAATATAAAATAGATTACAAACAATTATTCTTCTGACAATATGTTTTATAGAAATAATGTATTATACATTTTTTAATCGCTTCAACAAATATAATTGTTTTGAACAATTAATTAGTCAAAAATATTGTTAAATCGTATTTTGGGAATTAAACATAATATTGAATGATTTTCAGGAGTAGTAAATCGTATTAAAAACTTCATATTATTCTTTAAACAATTTTTATTTGTCATCCATCCATTGTCAATTTAAGGAAATTCGAAAAAAATAATAATAGATTGTATAAAGAATGTCATGAAGCTCTAAGCAGAATTTAGTACTCAAAATAATTTAGTAGAATGCTTAATTCATAAAATATGATTTTCAAATATAGCTTATGAACAAATTTTGTTTAAACAAATTCAGTTTGATAACACAATTGAGAAATGGTCAATATATTTTTTCTATATAGTATACAGCCAGAAAAACAATTGTATGTATTCCATTTAATATATTATTTTTTTAAAGTTTTTGAACCAAAGCTGCCTGAGAAAGTAAAAATTTGTTAAACAAATAGAAATTTTTAATTCATTAAAATAAATGAATGAAAAGTATGTAATTATTAAACAAAAAGTAGCATAGAATACCAAATTGAGAAAAAAAGTGGACATCTTATGTTCAATTTTTATATATTTTGAAAATAAACAATAATTAATTATATAAATAATTCATAATGTTTTCGAAAAAATAATTGTTTAGATAAGTTACAGTAGTTTAAACAATTAAGAATTGTTTTAAAAGTCATGGGAGATGTTTAAGACGCTTTAAACGGCTGTCAAATTCGCAAGGGGCAAACTAAATCTAAACGGTTGAGTTGTTAAACGCCACATTTTAAGCACATGACCTAAATGCAATAATACCGGACGATTCAGCTCGCTTTTTCCCGAAAATATCCTTTTTGTTGTTGTGTTTTGTAGTCAAAAATAAAATGTTATTTCTCGCTTGAAAGTCGCGCGAGCTATACAGTGAAACGGTAGTATATTGGCCGCGTGGGTCAGGAGTGGGAAGCGGGGGACTCGCCTGTATTCCCACGTGTCCCTCAAATGGCTGTCAATTTGGCTGCATAGAAACTACATCTAAACGCATGAATTGTTGGTCACATTATTTTAATCACATAATCTAAAGGCAATGACACCTAATCGTTCATCTCGCTTTTCCCCAAAAATTTTCTTGTTGTTGTTTTTTGTAATTGAAAGTGGAGATTATTTTTTCTCGCTTGAAACTGGCGCGTTGTGTACAGTACACGGGCGTATACCAGTGGCGTGGTACAAGAGCAGCATGCGTCAAGAAGTATAATATAATTTTGTTAGGTTTCTTCACTCAACTTTCGCTATGAAATGACTGTATTTGTACGTGCATTCATTATCAATTGGCGAGTTATCAAAATAAATGTTTTAGCAACCAAAAAGTTTTCAACTGTGAAACGTAAAGGAAACTAAGTTTATAATTTAAAATTGTCAACATTTTGAAGATGTTGAATTTGTAACATTTCTAGTTTAAAGTTGTACAAATGTTTCGCGTCAATGCAAACATATATAATTAAAAATTTGTCATAAGGACAACCGCAGGATTTCGCCGGGAGTGGGTGCTAATCTGAAAAATTGCACCCGCTTCCAGCGAAATCGAGGTAAAATTTCAGCCATAACCACGTCTCACAACCGTGAGATAGGTGGTTACAGTCTGTA
>NC_046664.1:110642070-110647165 GCF_010883055.1 Belonocnema kinseyi | reverse complement strand
GCCTTAAACATGACCCAAAATAAAGAATAAACATTTTTACGTATTACTTTCAATTGTTAGCAGTTTCTGCCGTCGTTTTCATACAAATAATTACCACTGGAAAATTTGAATATTTTTCATTACTTTTTAAACAATGTTAAATTGTTAAAATAAATGTAAATTATTTAAACAATTATTTTTTCCCAAAAAAAGTAAAAATAATCTTCTTTCTTCTTGAATAGTAATAGTTGGTAATTGTTTGAAGTATTACATTCTATTTTAAAAACTATATAATTAGTTACACAATTATTTCATGCCTATTTACACAATTTCTAAAAATTGAGCCACAGATGTTCAATTTTTCTGAAATTCGTATTCTGAACTACTTTTTCTTGAATAATTAAACAATTTTGATACATTCATTCTAATTTTTAACGTATCTCTATATTTGTAAACAATTTTTATTTGCTCTAGCAGTTTTTCCCGATAACTTAAAGAAAAAGGAAATAAAATAGAACACGTCCAATTATTTTTTTGACTGTACAGTTTATACAAAAATGTATTCACAATTTGTTAATTGTTTACACAAAGATAATTTTTTTAAAACAATTATGTGTCCAAAAAATATTTTTTAAATCGTATCAAGCATTTCGAGTCCGATATTACTGCAATATATCTTTCAGTAGTATCAATTACTACTGTTCAATGTATAACCATTTTTAATTCTCGCAGGTAATGTTCGTTCTTTATCTATTCTGATGCGTTTTCTTGGAGAGGAGAGATGTAGAAATTCTAAGTCACGAAAAAAATATGAATTCGCCGTGATGAAGTCATATTTTTCGTAATTTTAATTTTTTTTCGTCAATTTCAAAATTAGCTTGTTTTATGCGTTTTCTTATTCAAATGATTTTAGATGAATTGTACTAATTGTACAAAGTTAACGAAAGTAATGTTTTTATCATTGTAATTATTATAAATTACCTAAAATATAGCATTTTGTCCTCATGAATCTTGTTCAGGAAAAATGTTGAAACTTGAATCATAATTTGCATTCTTGAATGTACTGTTTCATATTATCATCACAGTAAAGATTGTCACATTATAAAGAATGCAATAATGAAAGCACTTTTATCATTGAAATTATATTATGACTTTTATTGTTTATTTAACAGTGAGCCAAAAAATATGGAAACCATCCATACGCAATTTCAAGAACATTAAGAAAGAATATATTATATTATGATTAATTCAGAACATACACTATTTGAAAACTATGTTTGAAAAAAAATTCTTTAAAAAAATTCTATTTTTTTAGCAATTAAAAAATTATTAATACATGGTTGTATAAACTGTACAGTCAGAAAAACAATTGGACGTGTTCTATATTATTTCCTTTTTCTTTAAGTTATCGGGAAAAACTGCTACAGCAAATAAAAATTGTTTACAAATATAGAGATATGTTAAAAATTAGAATGAATGTATCAAAATTGTGTAATTATTCAAGAAAAAGTAGTTAAGAATACGAATTTCAGAAAAATTGAACATCTGTGGCTCAATTTTTAGAATTTGTGTAAATAGACATGAATTAATTGTTTAACTAATTATATCATTTTTGAAACAGAATGTAATACTTCAAGCAATTACTACATATTGCTATTCAAGAAGAAAATACATTATTTTTACTTTTTTTGGGAAAAAATAATTGTTTAAATAATTTATATTTATTTAAACAATTAAACGTTGTTTACAAAGTAATGGAAAATGCTCCAATTTTCCAGTGGTAATTATTTGTGTGAAAACGATGACAGAAAGTGTTAAATTACAAACTTTATTTCCTGTACGTTTCACAGGTGAAAACATTTTGGTTGCGAAAACATTTATTTTGGTAATTCGCCAATTGATAATGAATGCACGTACGAATACAGTCATTTCATAGCGAAAGTTGTGTGAAGAAACCAAAAAAAAATTATATTATACTTCTTTACGCTTGCCGCTCTTGCAACACGCCACTCGTATATGCCTGTGTACTGTACACAACGCGCCAGATTCAAGCGAGAAAAAATAATCTCCACTTTCAATTACAAAAAACAAGAACAACAAGAATATTTTCGGAAAAAATCGAACTGAACGATTCGGTGTAATTGCCTTTAGATTATGTGATTAAAATATTGTGGCCAACAATTCATGCGTTTAGATGTAGTTTTAATTTAGTCAAATTGACAACCGTTTGAGCGGAACCGTCCGGTATTATTGCATTTAGATCCTGTGCTTAAAATGTGGCGTTCAACAACTGAAACGTTTCGATTTAGTTTGTCGCTTGCGAATTTGACAGCCGTTTGAAGCACCTTACGTTGTAAATTAGTAATTATTTTTATGAAATAACACGATAGAAAGTGCTGAAAATGAACAATAATACGTAAAAATGTAGTTTTTGGATTCATGAGTTATATTTGGTGCGCTGTGGGGGGAGAATGGTAATATGACTTGTTTAAAATAAAAGTTATTGTTATGTTTTTATTTCGTAGACCCGGCTCTTCAATTCATTAATATTTGAATGTCGAAAAAAATCACAGATTTTCTTTCTCCGGAAATTGAAACTTTGTTGTTTGAAAGCGTTTTTTGGGCGGATTAATTTATGTAAAACTTACGTGCCACGATGTGCAATATGAATGTACATATAGGTACAGTGCATAGGAAAATTTATTTTCATCGCGAGCGCCCTATTGAGAGGCAATGCTTCGAAACCTCCCTTGGCCAACGCGGAGTCTAGAAGGTGGGGGTAACGTTCGAACGCAGTTGGGGAGAAGGCGCGCTATTGAGAGGCGCCCTACTTAGAGGCTCGACTGTATATGGATGACCCCTAACACATATTTTTGGTTTTAATCGAGAAAGATGACCATTAAAATAAACCATTCCATTTTTAAACAAAACTACGAGACGAAAAAATGGTGAGTATCGAAATTGTTAATCTTTTGGATTTAACCGTGAAAAAATATTAATAAAAATAAGAAATTTCATTTCCCATTTTATAAGAGTGTAAGATAATATGAAATAATACATTATTATTTCCGGCTTACGCGCTTCAGCCTTTATTGCTGCTGTATGATAAGCGGATGATAACAAAGGTACTATTTTATGTTTCGAAGTCGGCAACAATGCTGCACACACAAACCGTAAACAATTCCGAATTCGCCGCAACTCACTACTATCGCAGCTAAGTCAGAAATGACGCGTACTCAACGACAATAGGTACTGGAGGGGCCCATATTATTTGCCGTAGTAGGCATATACCTGCGGCAAGCTCAAATGGAATATGCCAGCAACTGAAAATTTTTTGCTGGTGCGAATTCGCACTAGCATAGATGAAAATTGGAATTTTAACTAAAACAATTTATTAGCTTGTCTTTCAAGAGTTCGGATATAAGCATATATTTTTTTATGCTAGAAATTCATAAATAATATTATATAGTGAAACTCTTCTATAGCGCCGATTTTGGGCTTGAAGGTGGGGGGCAACTAACTCTTTATAGCCTGCTCCCCTTTTGTTTGTTCACGCCTGATTGCTCACCTGAGTGACAGCCGCAGATCCCGCGCAGCACGGCGTCAATTTTCGGAAATGCTATAGAAGGGAGGGCTATTGAAGATTTGCACTGTGCTTTTCTATACTTTACTATAATCTTTTTTATTTCAATTTATTATAATTTTTGCGTTTTTTCGTCATTTTTAATCTTATAATTATGAATTACTTATTTTAATGAAGGCATAAATCTTCGCGACAGCACTATTTGAAAACTTGCAGTCTGTGTGTGACATTGCCATATAGAAATGGACCGATAACACTGTGGGGAGCACGGAAATGTGCGTTAGAGAGAGAAAAACATTTGAAAGGTACACCTGTCTCTTTTTAGATAAAGCTGATTGGTCGAGAGCATTTTCAGTGGATGGGGCCGTGCATAGGAAAGTCCTGTGATATAAAAACGCAGATCTACCTCTCAATTGTTTACGCTCTCTCTGAAGTCCATTTCCGTACTTCCTACAGTGTTATCGGTTCATTTATGTATGTCGACTGTGTGTGACAAGTTTCATGTTGGCAAAACTGTTTGTCAATGTTCATTGCTTTCACAATTTTATGTTTGTATATACACTGGTGGACAGGCTTCCTAAGAAGTATAACAAGGAGGTATTTGATTTGTGTAAAATTCGCCCCCCCCCCCCCTACAAGAGTGTCATACATTTTTTTAATTTTCTTAAAAAATCAAGAAGCGTATTTTCCGTTTTAGTCGTAAAAAATAAATTAGAAAATAAAGAAATTAAATTCTTGGACAAACTACACAAGCTGGTGATAAATTCAATGCAAAATAAGGAACAAATATTAAATTAATCATTACAAATAAAAAATGTGCTTTATTTTAAAATATCTGAGTAACCAATCCTGGGACGAGGTGCAGAATATAATGTAATATACATTTGTATAGTCTTGAACCATAATGGGCTAACGCTTACTCGCAAAATTTGTCAGGAGAATGGAAAAACTGTATCATTTGTAATTTCTGTGTAATTTTTTGGTTGCGTTAACAATACTAAAAAAATAGTATAATCAAAAACATATCAAGCTTTCAGAGCAAGATTTGTAATATTTTTCCAACTGTGGACTCTCAAAGTTTCCGAAGGTTATCCCAAGAGGTATTTGCACCGAAAAAATCTGGGAAGGGGGGGGGGGCACCAGATACTGTGGCGCCAATGTTTTCCGCGTAGATTCACTGTACTTTGGTGGTTATGAATTATCTTTTTTAAAAGCTTCTTCTACTTTAAAGAGCACCGTTTTATCACGTATGTCGTGCTTTGCACTCGACTTTGTCCAAAATGAAAACTTTTCTACATTTTTATCCACATTACCATATCAAATGTATATTACATTTATTTCTGTACTTTGACCTGTAACTGCTTATTAAAATATTGTAAAATAAAGTACAAATTTGATTTATAATGATTAATTCAATATTTGTTCCTTATTTAGCATTTTTTGATTTTACAGAATTTGTTGTGCAATCAAAATTTGAATTTTCGATTTTTCAAGAAAATTAAAAAAGTTGTTTAGACAACCTTTTTTTGAGGG
>NC_046664.1:110624253-110642060 GCF_010883055.1 Belonocnema kinseyi | reverse complement strand
GTAAATATAATAGATTCTCATTATACCCCTTTGAAACAGTTTTTCGTTTGCTTCTATGATTTTTTTTAGCCATAGGGATAACGTTCTCGTCCCCAGTGGCTGGGTTCCCGGCCGCGTCCCTCGGTACTCAGTCCGCCACAGAGTCTTGACCAATAAAAGAAGCATTAGCCCTAAGTGGACGCCTCGTCTACTCTGTCATAGTCTTGTTTGCGACGAGAGCAAGGGGTGGAAGGAATCAAGAGAGATGTTTAGTGACGGAACTAAACAACTTAAAAGTGAGAACAACTTAAACATAAATTCACTTAATTTTTGTAACTTAAGTTTTTTGGCTTTGTATACATTTTAAAACTTTGTGCATTTTCAAATTTAATTCGGAAATAAAATTGAATTGTCAATTTATGCTTTTTAATTTTGTTTTAATATTCAGAATTATTTATAATGTATTGCTACATTGATCAAAATTAAATCGTTTTATTTGCGAAATTCTAATTCGTAGAAACTAATCTTCCCAGTTCGTTTAAACCGCATGTTATGCTTTCTAATTTGGCTGCTTGCAAATTTTTAATTACATAATAGCATAAGCTTATCTCATTCTAGAAACTGTCCACATCAAATGGCTGTAGCATTGATAGAATGAGGTAAATAACTTATGCTATTGTTAAATGCCAGAATGAGAGAACGGGAGTTTTTCCAACGGAGGTGTAAATAAGCCTTTTTCTCAGACAGGGGTTTATGAAAAAAAATATAATTTTTTTAAACAACCACATTTTTTCAACTAAACAGTTATATTTTTAACAACAAGAAATGCATTTTTTATCGCAGGAAATTAATTTTCAAACTAAAAAGACGAATTTTCAACAGAAGTGTTAAATTTCCAAAAGAGGAATAATATAAAAAAAATTTAACCAAATATTCGAATTCTCTACCAAAATACAGTCAAACCTAAAATTAATATCAATTTTTGGACTGAGCGTGACATTAAATTCAGACTCGTGAAACTATTTTGTGTCTCTCCTGTTTTATTTCTTGTTACCAATCTCCACCGCGCGGCCTCAATTCTCGGAAACATGAAATGGAGTATCACGGAATCCAGCTTTGAATGTATTTCAATTTTGTACAAAAAAAAGGAAATTTTGAAACAAATTATTTGAATTTTCAACTAAAATTATGAATCTATAGCCAAGCAACTAAATTTTTAACAGTTCAAGTTTCAACCAAGTAGGTAAATTTTCATCCAGAAAATACAAATTTTTAACAAAATAGCTGAAGCCTTGACAGAATTTTGTTGCTCAAAAGTGATGAATATTCATATCAGAAACAACACTTTTCAACAAAACAGTTATATTTTTAACAAACATTTTTGTTATGCTTCAACTAATTAGTTGATCTTTATACCAAAATAATAGAATTTTTAATAAAATACATGAATTTTCAGCCAAAATAGATGAATTTTTAACTAAAAATGTAACAGTTAATACTATTTCAACGAAAAAAGATTTTAATTGAAAACAAGTAGAATTTTCAAGCCAAAAAGACGAATTTACTACAAAATAAATGCATTTTCAAACTAAAAATACACTAATGGAAAAAATTAAAGGGTCAAAAAAAATTTCCGAATTTTGAGTGATTATTCAGAATGCTGTATCTCAGTGAGAAATGATTGCATCGAGGTCTTAAAAAGAGTATTTTAAAACTATACGTTTATAGTTTTGAGATATTTTTGTAAGTAAATTTTCGGAGCTACATGTTTCGTGCAATTTTTACAAGTAGTGTGAGAAAAAATGTTTGCCAATTTTTCTTGTATTTTTTCAAGTCCACGACCTTGAAATTTTCTTCCCCCGCTTAGCTGTGGGATGTACCGGATAGCTTGTTTATTAGGCTTCAATTTGCTTTTTTTAAAACTTCGGTACGACCATTTTTCACTGTGATATAGAACTTTAAATCAAAAAGGACGCTTTTGTCTTTCATCGACGATATCTCAGCAACAAATGGTCGTACAGAAAATTTAAGGGCAGTTCTGAAAACTGGAATAAGCAACCTAAAAGATTCTGTGACGATCTAGATAAAAGGAAAAAGGGTACTTTATAGTTTTTCAGAAAATCAACGGCTAAACTTCAAATCTTCATGAAAGGACTAATGTTGAATGTGCCTTTTACAGTGGAATAACCCCCAAAAACCCTGCGAAGTTAAATTTTGATCTAAAGAACCGTTTCCTTGTTGCAAATGGTCAAACTTAAGAATAAATTAAAGGGTCACGTTTTTTGCGCTTGAACTTGTCCTAATTATGGCTAAACTCAAATGTCTGTTTGTCTGTCCGTTCTTAATCTTGATGAGTGCGTAGGTTGTTCAATAACGCAGGGTGTTGGAGCACTGCGATGTTGTGCTATTCAAAATACCACACACGCACGCGGGCGCGGGCAAGCAATCACATACACACAGGCACCCGCACGATGCACAAAGGTCATTCATTTTCATGTAAGATTATGCACTGGGTCACAGGCCTGTGTTTACTAGGCGGTTTTTTGAACACCATAACATCGCATTGCTTCAAAAACTTGCGATGAGGCCCAACCTTAATCCAATCGAACATGTTTGAGACATCATGGGTATCTCAATTTGCAAACGTTGGATGTATTGAAGCGCGCACTTCAGCAAATTTGGAACACAATCCCGCAGCCTCACATTGCACCATGCATCAACATGGCCCAACGTTTAAGGGCAGTTATTGAGATTCGGGGTAGCAACACGCGTTTTTAAGCAACTTACTTACTCATGAAGATTACATACGGACAGACGAACAACACAGACAGATAGGCGGAAAGACAAACAAACATACAGATAGATAGTTGGACAAACAGGCAAACAATCGGTCAGACACACACACGCACGCAAAAGCGCAAATCTGACCGCGCAACTTCCACGTGGTACGCTTTTGGTGACGCTAATGCCTGCTGTAGTGAAAATCAAAATGTTTCAAGTTTTGGAAGCTTTAAAAAAATTACAAATTTCTAAAAAAAATATTTTAAAAAAATTTGTATTTGTAAATTTCAGCGGTATTTCCGAAAAAATAGGGAAAAAGCACAATTTTGTTTATTTTAGCCATTATTAGGACATGTTCAAGCGCAAAAAACGTGACCCTTAAAGTTCTTCGACAGCTTGACCGTTTGCAACAAGGAAAAGGTTATTTAGATCGAAACGTAACTTCGCAGGGTTTTTGGAAGTTATTCAACGATAAAAGGCACACTCAACATTAGTCATGTAATGAAGATTTGAAATTCGGCTGTTGATGTTCTGAAAACCCAGAAATAATCTTTTTTTCCTGTTTCTCAAGATCGTTACAGTCACAGCTAAGCGGAGAAAAAAATTTTCAAGCTCGTGGACTTGAAAAAAATGCAAAATTTTTTTCTCATACTAGTAGTGAAAATTGTGCGGAACACGTAGCTCCGAAAATTTTTTTGCCAACAGATCTCAAAACTAAAAACTTAAATCTTCGTAATGAGTTTTTTAAGACTTCGGTACGACCATTTGTCACCGATACAGCATTCTGAAAAATCATTGCAAATTCGGAAACATTTTTTGACGCTTAAATTTTTTCCTTTAATGTATGCATTTTCAACAAGAAAAATACTTTTTAAGTAAGTAGTTGAACTTTCTACTAAAATAGTTCAGTTTATAACAAAATACATCGATTTTGAACCTTTTAGTTGTATTTTCAGTAATGAATGAATAAATTGAATTGATGAATCAGTAATGAATTTTCAACAAAAAATTAAATATGTAGTTGACATTATTTGAACCTTAAGATTTTAGTTTTTAATCCATGATAGTTGAATTTAACCAAATTGCAGAATCTTGAACCAAGCGAGATCGGTCTTTTACCCATAACTGAGCCATAAAGCTTTCCTGATAGGAAATATACAAAAAACGCAATGTAACTGCAAAGTAACTAAAATTAAAGTTCCAAGTTACTCCAAAAATAACGTAAAAAAGTTGCGTTACAAGTTAATGTTTAAAAAAGTAACGGAGTTACCCTAAAAGTTATAAATAATGCACTTTTCTGTAACTTAGTTACTTGTAACAAGTTACTACCCAACTCTGGTTCTAGACTTGAACTCGAAAAATCGTACATTTATTAGAGTATGTGAGCCCCTACTACTCGCAGCGTTTATTACTTTCTGCAGAAATCCGCCGGAAATTAATTTTTTGGTTTAATTAAGAAAATTATGGCGGCTTTTCTGAATAGTCTGCACATATATCATTTTAAATAAATAATGTTTGTTAAGGCCTATACTGCTCTTTGGGGGTTAAAAATTTTTTATTATAAAAAATTTTCCCACATGTTTCAACCTGTATTTCAGGTCCTTTTCAAAACTTATTCTTAACCAAAAATTATTTACTATTCACCGCAAAAATACATACATATATCATTTTAATTTAGCCTTCTATACGGAAAATATTCTATAACTTTTATACGCTTTTAATAACTTTTGTAAACAGAATTTTTGTTTGATAAATTCGAATTTAAGGAGATCATCCTATTTGAAGGCTGTTTTTTTTCTTTTTTTGAGATTTTTTTGGCAAACTATAAAAATATATAAATTTGATCTTTTTACCATATATTTAGAACTATCTCAAGAGTATATCAAAACTTTGTCAGATCCCAGTAACGGGGGGGGGGGGGCGACTCGTTAATGTATAGAGAGTCGAGGGGGGGTATACCTACTGTTGATCTTGTGCATAAAAAGAGAAGGTTCGACTGACAGAGGTTCTCAACCTCCTGGCTGCTGGAAGGGGGCAAGTGAACGCGCTTGGTTCCCTGTGTTTGAAAAAAAAACCTCTGCCAAGCGGCCAGGCTGTCCATTTGCAGAATTCTGGCTTAGACTTGCTTAAGCTAGGAAGAGACGAATCGGAAATGCGAGCCTGTTTAGCGGGCGGAGATAGAAGGGACGGAGAGAAGGTCTCCAGTGAGCCGTCAGAGGCTGAGAAGAAGACGTCGTCCGTGGTACTCTCGGCGACGAGAACTGATGTCGCAGATGGGCACCACTTGCTTGGAGTGGGAGGAATATTTCCTTCCGAAGTGGAAGGCACTGAGAGGTTGAAGGAGCCTGAAGGGCCTGCGAATACTGGCGTTAGAAAAGATCGTGCCGACGACAACGGCAAGATTTCAATCCTCTTTCCTGGAGTATGCGCAACCTGTAGTCAAAACGAGAAAGGAAGGCTCTTGTCATATAGCCCTGAGAAGTCGATAACCCCTATGGCTGGAGGAGCTGTAGGGGTTAAAGCTGGTATTTCGCTCCGTTGAAATAAGATGAGAGGCAGCGAAAAAGCAAAAGTCGGCGGGGCCTGAAGAGGCGGAGGTAAGCCCACGATCGGCGAGCTACAGCTGAAAGTATGGTACCCGGGGCTCCGTGGCAATGAAGTGGCTAGTGATGCCGAATAAATTTCTTCTGTCGGGCAGAGATTGAACGCCTGGAGACGGAAAAATAAGGCGTAAATCACCGAAAAACTTGGGGAACTTAAATGCGGTACGGGCCTGGATTCCCTTTAAATATTTCGACGATCGCGGGTTTAAAGTTCTGGAAAGTCGCGGTAAAACCTCGCGCAGCACTCACTCGAACCGTGGAGGGGGTGCGGGTGTCTATAGTGCCGGTACTGTAATAAGAACTAATGCGATGACTGGAACTCGAACGACGTCAACTGGAACTAACACGGGCGCAGCATTTACTGAAAGGGGATCGTCTAGCGGAACTGAAACATCTACATACGGAAACGATAAGGGTAGGGCTTTAACTGGATCGAAAATCTCTGCCGAAACTGTAACAACAATATGGAACCGACGCAGGTACGGCGGTTACTCAAGCGGGAACCTCTACCGCAAATGAAACATTTACATACGGGTCAACATGGGTACGGTATTGACTGGAACGTGAACCTCTACCGAAACTGAAAAACAAACATACTAAACCGGCGCGGGTGTGGCATCTACTGGGACCTCTATCAGAACTGGCGCGGCATCTACTGGAACTGGAAAATCTACTGGGACTGGCGCGGCATCTACCGGAACTGGAACCTCTACCGAAACTGGAACAAATCTTAAAGCTGGAACGGCGTTGGCTAAGCGAGCCCCAGCCTCGTGACGAAGTTGCCGCGCGCGGGCGACAGCACGTCCGCGTGCACGCTTACGACCTACCTTCGGAATAAGAAGACCCTTTATCAATTAACACGATTCCCATATCGAGGTGTAAATTTAATCTAAGACAAAACTCAAAGAATCAGTCATTTTGAACGAGTTTGTCTATCGTTAATTATTTATTATTTTGATTTAACAAATATCACGTTCTATAATTTTATCATAAAGTAGAAGGTACAAAAGTGATCTATGAATTTTGTATGCATATTTACTACATTTTCAAGACCCCAGGCCACTTTGACCTCCCCTATACGGTTACAGTAGGTAAAAAACAGCGATACGGGGATCGGTTTGAGAAATATTATTAATCGCCCGTGATGATTCCTGCGTGGTAAACGTGTATAACTTGAGCTGAAGGGCCTGTCTCAGTAACTTGGCTCGATAGTTTGTGAAACGTGTACCCGACATCGTGGCTCGTCGGTGAAACCTGGTCGCCAATCTCGGGCGTGCGTGTGTGTATATTTGTTTGTATATGTGCGTTTGTAAACATGAGAGCGTGTATCTGACATAGGTGGCTTGACCTAAAGGGCCTGGCCGTCAAACTCGGACATGTTTGTGATCGTTGGTATGTGTATGTATGCAGTGTTGTAATTCCAACGAAAAGATAATATTACACAAAATAAAGTCAATTCCAATAACGGAAAAAAATATTGTACACATCGTTTAGATGCAAGTCTTGCTCTTTTTTGATATCTCGCATCACCTACGGGAAGAATTAGAAAGTTATAGGTTTAGGAAAAAACAGAACCTTGTTTTAAATATTGAAAATAATAAAAAGGTAAGGCTTTGTAAAAAATATTTTTCATGTTTTAAGAATTCGAAAATAATATGAAAAAGATTTTACGGAAAACTCAAACTTATTCTTTCTAGATAAAATATTTTTTATTGAGGTCAAAGTCATTCTTGAAGTAACTTTTCACAAGGAAATCGATGGTGACCTTTAATTAGATCTTGACGCTGATCTTAAATATCATTTTAAGGCCAATTAAAAAAAATGGAAACCCCCCTTTTTGACATCCGAAATCGATAGAGCGAAAAATTTCACGTCAAATATGTATTAAGGTCATCGGTTTAATATGATCTTGAAGCTCAATGCTATTGTCATTAAAATTGAAACAAGGTACGAACACCTCTGAGTGCAGCAGCTATAGGAAAACATTTCATATCAATGAAAGTTTTTTGTTTCAATAAGGCGACTTCAATGGTGAGCTTTAATTTGACCTTGACTATAACCTTGAAGGTAATTTCAAGGTCAACTTAAAAAAATTTAACTCCCTTTTTTGACATTGACAATCGATAGAGCGGGAAATTTTACATTCGAATATGTATTAAAGTCATAGGTTCAATTTAAAAAGGTCCCAACACCTCTAAATCAGCAGCTTTTGATAAAATTGTATTTAAATGAAAGTTCTTTCTTTCAACAACGCACATTCAGTAATGACCTTGATTCTGACCTTTAAGGTTATTTTTTATACAAATTAGATTTACTTTAAGCGTTATCCAGGAACAACGACATGAACGTAGTAAACTCTGTTCCCATTGGTGTGCCTAATTATAGTAAATCACCTTTCTTCCAGTGTTTCTAGGTGCTTGATTTTCGCGAGTCCTCTTGTCTCTCAAGTTTCGGGGTGCTTGATTATCGTGAGTACCCTTTTTTCACGTTTCGAGATGTTTGATTATCGTGAGGCCCCTTGCCTCTCGCGTTACGGGATGTTTGATTCTCTAGAGACCTCTTGCCTCTCATGTTTTGGGGTGCTTGATTCTCGTGAGTCCCCTTGAGTATCACATTTAGGGGTGTCTGATTATCGCCAGGCCCCTTGCCTTTTACGTTTCGGGGTGCTTAGTGCTCTTGAGGCACCTTGCCTCTAGGTGCGTTTCAATAACATCTCCTCAACCAAATTTAAATATTTTCTATATGCCATAATTTTGGGCTTTTTTGGGCACCAATGCCGATTTTTGGGCTCTTTCAGTTTAATCAAAAAACCTACTTTTGGGTTGAGGTGCTTGCTTCTAGTACCTCCACTACAGAAAATTGAAAAAATTAAAAAAATCAATCGCGCTAAAATTTCGGGCTTTTTTGGTCTCTAAAACTGCAAGAAATAATTTCGAAAAACAACCTCTATCTCCGAAAAAATACCCTTAAAATAAAATATGCACTAAAACTAAAACTAAAAATAAAACTTTTATTTGTTTTAAAAAAACGGTGTTTTAGGGTAAAGGTTCTGCCCGCTAGTACCTCCACTGCAGAAAATTTTAAAAGATAAAAAAATCAACAGCGTCAAAATTTTGGGCTTTTTTGGGACCTTAAAAACTGCAAAAATTAATTTTCGAAAAATCAACCCATATCTCCTGAAAATTACCCTGAAAATAACTTACGCACCCAGACTTTATGTAAACATACCCGAATATTGTGCTCTTTTTGGGTTCCCAAAACACTCTCAAATTATTTCTAAAAATCAACCCTAACCCATAAAAAAACAAAAGAAAAATATGGTTTTGACTTCACTAAAAATAACAGATTCCATTGTCCAAAAACAAACCATAACACTAACAACTATCCCTAACTAAAAATATAGATATTAAACGAAACTAAAATATTTAATCAAAAGTCAATGGTTTTACGGGGTTCACAAAAGACTACCAAAATTCATAAGGATTTCAATGAGAAATAATTACTACAAAGACTTTCACAAAAATCTTTTTCATATCCTTATTTCAACAGTAACATTAAACAACACTTAAGAACTACCCTTATCACATTTAAAGAACCGAGTCTCACCATTCATCAACCAAAACCTCCAAAACAATCTCAAATTAAAAATAACTACCCCAAACAACTTACAAACACTCTACTTAATAAATATATTTCCCCAGAAATATTCCACGTCAACTATGAAATACTCACCTTATGAAAGTCTCACCTTCCATCAATTAAAATGGTTATAAATAGTTCGAATTAAAAATAATTACCACATACAATTTTTCAAGACTCCAGTTAATATACCTTTTCGCCAATACTTATAAAGTCTGAGATTTTAAATGATATTTCGGATTGCATGGCTATGATTCTCAAAAATAAATAAATACTTTAATTATAAATTTAATATCACAACTTATTATAAGTTATCAATAACTGGCCTAGTTTAAAGCCTGGAGCCTTAGCAGTCCTGGTTTCTTTCTAACGACTACTTGGACAAGTCCAGATAAAGGAAAAGAACATACTTTTTAGGTGTCTGCTTGAAAAGAGGTCGTATGATCAGTTCTAGTCGAGGTTCTAGTTTAGGACCTATTCGCTTTTTTTCAAGTTAGGATGTGAAATTACTATTTTCAGACAAGTTTGGGGGATGATAGTATGACTCTCACTGAACCTATAGGCATTATACTCATTTTTTAGCTTCAATAGGAAGTCAGGGTATTTTCAGTTTCAAAAAAAAAGAAAAGTACACTTATGGCCGATGCACAATGGAAAAAAGACTTTTTTGGTTCAATATAAGGTGCAGCCAAACGATATTGATAAATGACGAAAAAATGGCCATTTTGTCTATTTGACGTTCCCTGTGCTCATTAATAATAGGGAAATTATTATAATCGCCTGCATTTCATAGATTTACATTATATAAATATAATCTATCCTGATCAAATGTACGAAAAAATTGGTGATAAAAAATTATTTGTTGAAAAAGAGCTTACTATAATTTTGAATAACTCAATGGTTTTTTAAATTTTTCTTCTAATTTCTTAAAATTGTTCTGACATATCTGAAATTTTAAGGATAATAATTGTGAATAGAACCTATAACTTCAGTTTTACTAAAAATATTATAGCTGACTAAATTAAATATCAATCATTTTAATTGTTAGTGAATAACAATTTGTTTATAAAGATTTTTTATTTTTAATCTATTTATTTAACTTGAATATTTTTTTTGGGATACATTTTTTCAAACATTTTTCTCAAATTCCAATTTTTCAATTTTGAACCACTGTAGGAAAAGTCGTGTAAATTTGTACAGTAATAGATCATATCCCCTATAACTTCCACACGCGGGCAGAGCCGCGGGTTTAGCCTACTATGCTATAATATCACTGCTGAAATATTTCAATTTTTGTGATACTATTGTTTCATTTCATTAACAAACAAATTAACTTCCAGCTGTAAGTGTGATCTTTGCTTACCAAAACTTTAACTTTGATTTTCTCGAAATGAGGTATTATGAATTTCCAGCTTCAAAAATACCCTGAAGACACCTTCTTTATCATAAAGGGTTCGTCTTGGGATTAAAATATCAGCAATTTATCCTGCTTTATGACTCTATACGTAACTTCATACCCGCTATAAGAGCCCTTTTCATACGGACGTCCACATGGTTTTTCTGTAACTGCACTATGTCAATTAATTCCGAATACTAATGGTTATTTTCTCATTTGAGGTGGGAGCGTGTACATTTACAATCACCTCAGCTTCAATTGTTGTTTGAATCAAACTTCATCTTCTACTGATTAAATCAGTCATTTATGCCTTACTATAATTAATGAATGGAATGGAGGAATCTAATTAAGCATGTTAATATAATAATAATTTTCGTTTATATAAATATTTTTATTCAAACTATGTTCACCAATTATATTCAAACCCTGTTCATTAGAAATTTAGAAAATAATAATATAATAATTTACAATATTAAATATTGTCGACTATTTCGACTTTTTAAATGTCAACAATCATAAAAAATTTATCTTCACCCTCTGATTAAATGCATAAAATTTAAGACCGGATCCTGCCTTACGTTTTTTTTGAAAGTATTTCAATAAAGTCATCCACGATTACTTCGGCCTGAAAAAAACGTTTTATCGACGTGGTAACTATACATTTAAACTATCTTTTCACTCTTCAATTTAAAAATAAAATTCTTACCTTACTGAATCGTATGAGATATTTTTCTGAAATCTCACAACCTGGTGTCCCATTTAAAATAGTTTCCGCAACTTGGGCATGTCTAAAAAAAAGTAAGAATAATTTTTGAAAAAAATGTTTAAACTCAAATATTTATAACCTGCAATAAATGTTTAAAGTTTTACCCTGTTGGTTCATTTTTTCGTAAAATTTGTCGTTGGTGACATCTCAGGAAAAACCATTAGAGCCTTCAAATTACCTAGAAAATATATCAACATTTATCAAATCTATACAGTATGAGGCAAATTATGCTATAAGTAAATAAATCCTTAAAATTCACGATCCTGCTTTGGTCCAAAACGTCTGCAACTTTCCATCAATGAGTTTGGGCTTAACTCAGAATACGTTAATAATAACAAAGTTCGAAAAATGTTAAACGAATTTATCACGGTGGAGTAAAGATGCTAAAATAAGTCGAATTTTCGAAGGAAATTTTTATAGTAAGGTTTTACTAAAAATTTCAAGCTTCTGAAAAAACCGAGGGGTTGGTCACTGAGATTTCAGGTGACTCCCGGACTTACGAAAGACCCTGTGGAGGTCACTAGGAATCTCTCTATTCTATTGCGTTGTTCCTTGGTTAGTCCCAGTTAGTATCAGCAAGTGTCAGAGCGTCACGAAAAACCTCGTTCCAGCCGACCGGTTCGGCGAAATCCCCGTCGGAAAGATTCGTAACTCTGTCGGGAACACTCGGGAGATCTGTTTTAAGTACCGCGCAATTAACTTTTCGAGGGAGTCTCGTAGTAAATCACAAGAAATCTAGAGTTAATCCGAGAGTGGTCTCTACGAAATCTTCGTTATTCCGGTGACAGTCATTGTTAGTTTGACTTTATGATTTCGGAGTGACCAGGCCCTCCGAAAAAACAAATTGAAGCATATCTAAAAATGAAACTATGAGAGTTAACTCATTTATATTATAAATAAATTTAGTAGAAAAAATAAGTATTCAAATTATCAACATTATATGCATGTTAACTTAAAATAACTTCTGTAATATTGCTAACAAATATGATTTAGAATTTTAACGCTTAATCTTTTGTCGCTTCAGATTTCAATTGTTCAAAATAGTACTCCAAAAATCATTTAACTTGTTTTCAGTTTAACGGGTTGAGCTAGGGTATTTGAATAGATTTCAAATGATTTCTTAACACTTCAAAGGATTTTAAAGACTTTTGGCGGACTGTTATAAGATTTCATATGATTTGAGTAATTTTAGAGGATTTTAAATGATCCTAAGAAGGTATTTTAATGGATTTGAAAGGGGTTCAAAAGATGTTATAGAATTTAAAATATTTTAAAGGATTTTAAGATATATAATTAATTTTTATTTAATTACACAAGATCTTATAATATTGTAGTGCAATTTCATAGAACCTCCCGTGTAGAAATTCAGAAATTTAAATGGGGAACTAGTCTGGTTCCCGACCATTCGACCCCACTTAAAGTCGGGGGCTACTCGGGTCATCTGACTAGCCCCCGACCAGTAACGTCACGGTAGATTAGTCGGGGGCTAGTCAGGTGCACCGACTTATCCTAGTCGGGACCTGATCGGGTACTAGTAGGGGTCATATGATAATACATCCGTGTAGAATATTAACCAAACTCCCCAAAATTTGCGGAACATTCCCTTAAAGTTTGTCAAAATACTTATTATTTACGGAAATCTCGATGAACTTTTTTGAAATATTATAAGTGCTCAAATTTACCCAAGATTCAATAGGAAACATATCCTACGCTTAACAATGCATAAATTTATGTAACTAAAATTCCCCAAAATTTGTGGAATATTAAAAAAAAAAACTTTAGCTGGAACGCATTAATGAAAGAGCTTCACTCTGAAGGAACCGCTATGTTGGTCACGGTAGTCTCTGCTCCAGGTAATTATGCTTCGTTACGTGTGGACTACTGTCTTAAACACTCGACGCGTCATTTCTGTAGCGCGAAAGACGGCACGTCGCGCCCTTGCGAATTTTCTTTAAAGCTACCAGTCCAGAACTGCAGGACTCAAATGAAGGTGGTAGCGAAATCTGAACTGTACCGTGCTTACTAATTTACTACTGGTATACTGCTCTTCACTGATTAATCAAAAAAAAATTTTCTTTCAAATTTCAACTACCTGAAGGATTAGACTTTATTTATATATGGCAAACCTTTCAGATCAATTTAAATATAAGCATCTGTACAAATTTAGAGTCTCATGACTTTCGGCGGACTTTTCACCTACATCTATATGTACCTTTTCCAATATGGATTTTCTTAAAATTCCATATGAAGGTATTTATAAATGTTCCTAGAAATTCGCAATTTTCCAAAAAATACTAAAAAAAATAAGATTACGTCTTTTTGAAGATTTTGATCATTGTATTTATAAAAAGTTCATTTTCGTAAAATTACTAACCTAATAATTATTTATTAAGTACATTTGAGATGAATTTAACATTCATAAATATTTTCTCCAAAAAACGGTGTAAAATTATTGTTAAATATATTTTTAGTGTTTTAGAATAAAAAAAATCATCAGTGAACAAAAAGGCCCGACTAGCCCTTGACCAACCACCGATCAGGCCCCGACTGAAATTTTGACAACAAAAAGCCCAACTAGTCCCCGATTAGTCCCCGACTGGGTACTTTGTCCAAATTAATAATCCGACTAGCCCCCGATTGGTTCCCGACTTGTAATAGGGCCAAATAGGGTTATTTCTACACGGGCTATTCACATTTATTTGGGCATTTCAAAGAATTATGAAATCTAAAAACTCGAAAATTGCTAACAATAAAATTTTATGTTTCAAGTAATGGCAGATTTCTGCACAACGCATAGTACATTATCTTTGACGAGGAAATTCGAACTAAAACGATTTCATGAACTCAAGAACTGTCCCTTCGAAAGATACGAATGTACCTGTCTCCAGGTAGAAATGTCACCATTTCTCCTCTTCTGAAGTTGAAAACTCGAAGGTGCACGATTGCCGGTCGGAAAACTTCGGCGGTTCTATTTATATATCTCTCTGCTTTGAAATAAAGTCAAGAGATTGGGATTTTAATATTTCCAGAATTCGATGCTGACGATTCTCATGATTTGAATACTTCGCGCGCCCCTTTATATGCGCATATTTTGAGGTTACGTTATTTCAAGCATAAAATATAAATGATATAAATATTAATACTATTATACACATAAGTATATACATATATTATTAATGATGATATTATAATATCTTTATTTATATCTTGATCCGCATTTTGAAAAAATTAAAGAAATTGGAGATTTTAATGATATTTGAATATTTCGCACAACTTAAAAATAAAAATACATATGCAATATCAGAATATTAATACCGTAATTAATATTTCTTTGTATATTATATTGTGCTCATTATACTGTATACTTTATATTGTGTACATTATTGAAAATTATGAAAATAAATTATATAATTAAGTAAGTGATATTACAATTATATGTAGAATTGAATAGAATTTATTGTCTTCATTGTATACTTTTACAAGTTTTTACTATTTCTTTTGCTCTTTTAAATTTTTAAATAAAACGAAGCTACATATTTTCACTCTTAGAATTTTTACCTGAACAGATAATAATTAAATCATTACACATTTCTGTGTCTATATACAGTTTCTCTTGTCCTGAAGCTATATCTCTCCTCTTTGTCAGTATTTTATTCGATATTATAATTATATTAATATTAATATTAATTAGCTGTAAATGATTGTGCTGGGGCTTTTAAGCGTTTGATTTATCTATTAAACCAAAAAAGTTTAAATAGCCTCCGGACTTTAAAAATTATAAAATTTGTTTATGAGAATCATTTGGAATTAAATAATAACAAACTATAGCTTCCTAGAATTTGGTTATATTATACTTTTTCCATGACTACTTGGGACTTCGATTTTTAAGATTTAAAATTGCTAGCAATTTTAAAAAGTGTTGATTCAAAATTTTGTATTTGTTAGTACTTATAATTTGTAATTGTTTTATTTTAAATGATTCTCATGAATAAATTTTCTAATTTTGAAAGTCTATTTAAATTTTTTAGGTTTAATAGATAAATTCAACTTCAAACGCTTAAAACTCTAGCACAATCATTTACAGCTAATTAATATTAATATTAATATCTGTTGAGATAATATTAATATAAGTATAATATCATATATAGTTAATTATATATTATATTAATTCTATTATAATGTACCCTGATTATACTTCTTTTTTCAAATTTTCATGTCCTAACTCAAAATTTTAATTATTTTGTAGAATTCCCTGTCCCAGATGTGAATTATCATTTTTTCAAAAAATCTTTGATCCAATTCAGAATAACATACAATTGCTTTAAAATTTTTCCTGTTCCAATTCAAAATTCAGGGTGAAATTAGAAAATTCAAAATTTTAAATCTGAAAATGATTTATTTGAGATGAAAATCTTTTGAATTTTAAACTTTTAAAACTGAAGCTTGACAAATTTTTAATTCAGAAATATTCAATTCAAACGCTCAATAATTCATACGTATAAAATAAAAACTTTTAACACCTTTTATTTTTACAATTTTTTTATCAAATTATGTTAAAATACGAAATTCCCGATTTTAAATTTGTATTCGTTTCAGAGATTTCTGGTTAAAAAATATAAATTACGCTATTATTTTTAAGGTTCAAAATGATAATACTTCAAGAAAATTTCAATTCGTAACATTAAAAATTGAACGATTAAGCCAATTTTTTAACTAAAATCTTTTTAAAATAAAAGTAAAATTATTTTTATTTTAGGTTGTTCCAGATTAATATTTTTGCATTGTTATTTATAGATAAGAATTTGAGTTAGTAACTATTGGAAATGTAAGTAATTAACTTACTATCAAAATAATTAAATCTTCAACCAAAAACTGGACTTTTTACAAATAAGTTTAAATTTTAGTCTAGTAGTTGAAATTTTAACTAAAAAATTGTGTATTCTAAAACAAAACTAAATTAATTCAACAAAAAAAGACAAATTTGATAGAAAAATTAATAAATTCTCAATAAAAACAAATCGATTTTCAGTCAGATAATTAAGTTTTTATACATAAAAGATGAAATTTCTCCCAAAGTAGATGAACTTTTAAACCAGAAAGAAAAATTTGCTACAAAACAACTGAATTTCAAGCCCGAAAAAATTAATTTGAAAAAAAACTTTCATTTTCAAACAAATAGTTATATTTTCGACTAAAATGATGAATTTTCAACAAAAAAGGTTTACATTTTTTATTAAAAACTGTTCGACTCATCCAAAAATATATCAATTTTACACGAGAGTTGAATTTTCAGTCAATAAGGATCTTTTTTAATTGCTAAATTTCAAAGCCAAAAAGCTGATTTTTTTATAAAACAGTGTCAACTTTTTTTTAAACCGAATAGTTCAAAGACATCTGGTTAAAAAATATAAACCAAAATTTAAGCGTTGGAAGTTGAATTTATCTATTAAACCGAAAAAATTTAAATAGCCTTTCAAAATTAGAAAATTTATTTATGAGAATCATTTAAAATAAAATAATTACAAATTATAAGTACTAACAGCACAACATTTTTTATTAACACTTTTTAAAATTGCTAGCAATTTTAAATCTTAAAAATCGAAGTCCCAAGTAGTCATGAAAAAAGAATATAGCCAAATTCTCGGTAGCTATAGTTTGTAATTGTTTAATTCCGAATGATTCTCATAAACAAATTTTATAATTTCTAAAGTACCGAGGCTGTTTAAACTTTTTAGGTTCAATAGATAAATCAAACGCTTGAAAACCCCAGCACAATCATTTACAGTTAATTAATATTAATATTAATATTAATATAATTATAATATCGATTAAAATAGTGATATAGAGAAGAAATATAGCCTAAGGACAAGAGAAACTGTAATATAGACACAGAAATATGTAATGATTTAATGATTTAATTATTATCTGTTCAGGTAAAAATTCTAAGAGTGAAAATATGTAGCTTCGTTTTATTTAAAAATTTAAGAGAGCAAAAGAATATAGTAAAAACTTGTAAAAGTATACAATGAAGAAAATAAATTCTATTCAATTCTACATATACTTGTAATATCACATACTTAATTATATAATTTATTTTCATAATGTACAATAATATACACAATATAATTTACAACAAAATATGAATCACTGTATTAATATTCTGATATTGCATATATATTTTCATTTTCAAATTGTGCGAAATATTCAAATATCATTAAGATCGCCATTTTCTTTAATTTCTTTCAAATGCGGATCAAGATATAAATAAGACTATTATAATATAACATAATTATAATATTATTATTGATAATATATGTATATATTTATATTTATAATAGTATTAATATTTATATCACTTATATTTTATGCTTGAAATAACTTAACCTCAAAATATGCGCATATAAAGAGGCGCGCGAAGTATTAAAATCATGAGAATCGCCAGCATCGAAATCTGGAAATATTAAAATCCTAATCTCTTGATTTTATTTCAAAGTGGATAGAGATATAAGTAGAACCGCCGAAGTGTTCCGACCAGCAATCGTGCACCTTCGAGTTTTCAAATTCAGAAGAGGAGAAATTGGTTGTGCGCGCAACCCAGTCATTTATATCGTCTCCTACTATATTGACACGGACATAGCCCTGT
>NC_046664.1:110618716-110624153 GCF_010883055.1 Belonocnema kinseyi | reverse complement strand
TAATAAAAATTAAATTCTTAATAAGTAGTTCAAAAGTATATTATTCACGTTATATCTAAAAATGAATTTCTAATTAGTTTCGTAAATTACTCTTTACTTTCTTCCAGCATAAAATGACTGATTTACTTGTCACTTAGAAAATTACTGACATTCAGTGACTTTGATTGACTGAGAAGCAGTCATTTTGAGTGATTGATTCGATCAGTCACCAATAAGGACTGATTCAACAGTTGAAGCGATTGTTTTGCCAGTGAAAATGACTGATTTGCCTGCAAAACATGCTTGATTGATTGAATCAGTCACATGTTGACTGATTCTGAGTACCATGATAACAAATTAAAAAGTTTCACGAAGCAAAAGAAACAGGGCATTTCAATTGAAATGACTGCGAGGCATTCGCAGAATCGCAAATTTTGATAGCGAGTAATAATAATATTTTTGAACAAAATTATTCTACAATAATATTTATACATATAGTATATTTTTTAACCTTATAATTGGTCGATCTATGTAAAAATATTGTATGTTTTTTGAGCTGTGTCCGTTAAGTGATAAACTCGATGTTTTTGTAGGAAAAGTAGTATGTTAGGACGTCTATTGGATGTCCCAAAGATATCCATTAAACATCCATTTCAATATAAATATACAATACAATTGAAAAGTCATTGTAACTAATATTTATATCTTTTAGGACAAGTTTGCTACCATCATATTTATACTATTATACTAATATTTATAATACTTATAACCATTAGACGTCAGTTGTAATGTCAGTATAAAAAACAATCTGAACGTTATTGTAACTAATGAAAATACTTTTCAGGGCAAGTTTTCTAGCATCATGTTTACATTTTTTGGTACGTCCACAATTAAAACCTAAAAGACATCTATAAGACAAAACATTACCTGACATTAGACATCCTATATATGATTTAATGTCTTACAGCCAAATCGACATCGACATTAATGTCCATGGACTTATGTGGACGTCTAAGCAACTTCTTTTGGACGGCACGGTGCCCGCTGGGTAGATCTACGCAGTGCAATACGCAGTGTAATACTTACGGATGTGCATAACCGTTTGATGTTGCACAAGGATGCGTAGTAGTCTTCTTCAGGACATAGAGCTGCGCAAAGGATTTTCATGGCACTTATGGCTGCGAGTAGACTTATATGATATGTATAGATGCGCAGTAGTGTTCCACATGACATAGAGCTACGCAATAGACTTTTATGATACACATGGATGCGCAGTATACTTATATGGCATATATGAATGCGTAGTAGTGTTCCACATGACTTAGAGCTACGCATTGGAGTTTTATGATACATATGGATACGCAGTAGACTTCTATGACATATATGGTTGCGCTGTGGGCTTTTACAGCACACATTGATACGAATTATTATTATTTCACAGTATATAGTCAGTGAAATGAAAGGGAAATTACAAATTTGAGGTTGATTCACCAGGTGAACCATTCAAAATACATTTTCTACATTCCTTGTTTAAATGGTTGCATTGAATTGATGGATACACATTATTGCAAATTTTGTAGAGAAATATTTACTATATAAACAGAAACTCTGCCCAATCTATCAATCAATTTAATTTATTTATGAGAGATCTAGATTAATTAAATAAGTGCCAAGAAAGTGAAATCTGAAGTCAACACAACGGTGTTTTTAGAAGTCTAGTGTTGGAAAGAACAATAGTGAGCAATATTTCAAATTAAGAATTCAACCCAACGATGTTTGAAGATATCGAACGCTGGAAGAAACAAAATTCTTTTGGAAAATAAAGTTCATCATACATACGTTCTGAGCAATACGGAAAGCGTGCGAAATTTGAATTAAACTTTTTTTTTAAATTATAAATTAAATCATAGGTAAATAAATGTTATCCTAATTTATCAATTATAAATTATTGACACAAGATTTTTTAAATATAATTAACCATTTATTATATTAAACCCACTTAGAATTACTAGAATTTACAGATAAAGTATCACTTATTCTACATACTTAAATTGAAAATTATTGTAATGTAACCAATGTAGTACAAGTAGAGTTTGTTTTCATTCGCAGCTGATTCCACCTTTTTCATTGTATCTTCATGGTTTGCATTCTTAAAGATTTTTTTGCTCCGACTTGGTAAAGAGCTTGCCATTTGGTTTTCCAACTCGACTTTAAGAAATAAAAGTATTAAAGTTCAAAAATAGAGATTTATAAACATAGTGAAAATGAAGTTTAATACTAACTTTAAATTCTAGTGAATTATAGACCTAGTAAGCTAGTGAATTTTAGATTAACCCTAATCGGCACACTACTTTTGAATAACTTATCAGCATTTCTGTATACGAGCGCATACACGCCATAAAATTTAAATTTTAAGTGTAATTTTTAGGTGAATATCATGAGTGTCATTTACAACATTCATTGAACGTTTGATTTAATTTAAAAATAAGCTAATAAACTACAAGTTTAATTTGCAAGTGCAATAGAAAATATATGAAAAACGAAGTTTATGATATCAAATGATTTAGAGGCTGCACAAGACATTCTCCGGGTTAAAGTAAAAACAGTCTGCGACGGATTTTTCTATTAGCATTGTTAGAATTTCAGTTCGTGAAAATAGACGTGGAAATTACAGCCGCATTGACGATGCTAATATCGATGAAATTACAAAAGAAAGCCATGGGCCAGAAATTTACTTTGCGTTTGTAGCGATAAGTTCCAACCATCTGATCAAGTCAGTTCGGCTTGCGCTTCTCACTTTCTTTAAATTGCAATATTTACGATTACAAACTCGGTCGTGTAAACTTTTTGTTACTTCACATTCAAAATAATAAGTGGCACTTCAATGCCGTTTCTCTATATAGTTCTCACAATCGTCATTCGCTGTTGATGAAGTTTCTCAGCCAATTTGTAACTCGTAAAAAATTATCGCGCATGACGTTTCTATCAGCCAACCCATCACACAAATCCAAGACTACGTGCTTTTTCCGACTTTTCTATACACAAAGATGATGAATTTGAAGGTTTTTATAGAAAGTTATTGTTCTACGAGTCTGTGCCAGCGAGACATTTTTCCAACTGCAAATCATGACGTTTCCATGAAAAAGCTATTTTTCAAATTTTACATTAAATCAGTTCACTTTTAGTACATTTTTCACTAAAGGAAAACATGAGTTCCTATGCGCGCACATACAAAGTGCCGATGAGGGTTAAGTGACTTATAAATATATGGATATAGTGACTTTTAGACACAGTGAGAAACTTTAATACTGATCTATAGAAACAGTGAAAAACTTTAACATTGACCCCCTCTAAAATTGAATGAAAAAAGAAAATGCCTTAAAGTCATCGAGCATCGAGAGTGTCTCAAAGCACGTTTTGATCTCCTCGCTAAAAAAGGAAGTGTTGTTCAGAGCAAGCAGCCGAAGCGTGATGTAATCAGTAATCAGAGGTGCTTGCCTTTCTGGATGACGCTGCAGTTTTGTTTGTAGTAAGGATCCTCTAGGGAAGGATGTTACAAACTATGGTTCCAATACGGATTCTTCGAGATCAGTTTACTGGAGACTTCCGGTCAGATTAGGTAGGAGTAGTGGGAGGCAGCTCTCCGTCGGTGCAGTGCGTAAATATGTGCAGTGTGTAAACATGTGTGTGTATGACACAACCTTGTATTCAGTCTAAGGTTAAAAGCACGATCGTGCTCAAGGAGTCTGACGTCACTTCCTGTCCACTTTTTACGTGTCCGTAGAGGGGGAACATTGTCGCATCCTTCCCTAGAGGATCCTTAGTTTGTAGCAGAAGTCAGCAAATTAAAATTATTTCTTGAAAAAAGATCCTACTCTATCATCACTGCATTGGGAATCGAACCACAAAACTTCTGATTTCTGGTCAGGTGCTTTACCAATTAAGCTATTAGAGGGACCAGAATAAGAACTTTTAATTCAAGAAAATAACGCCAATTTTTAGCTAGGCGTTAATGGTACAAGTAATTATTTTTTAATTTATCTGCTACATAATCAGAGATTGTACCTTACCGACAGTAGATCAACCCTCCAAACCATGAAGGCAGAAAATCTACACAATATCGATCAAGTTAAGAATATTCAATAACAGAAAATGCTTAATGTCTTAATAAGACTAGATGAAAAATAATATTTTCAAATTAAAATTATTTTCGAAAAAAAAGATCCTACTCTATCATCACTGCATTGGGAATCGAACGACAAAACTTCTGATTTCCGGTCAGGTGCTTTTCCAATTAAGCTATCAGAGGGATCAGAATAAAAACTCTTAATTCAAGAAAATAACGCCAATTTTTAGCTAGACGTTAATAGTACAAGTAATTATTTTTAAATTTATCTGCTAAATCATCAGCGATTGTACCTTACCGACAGTAGATGAACCCTCCAAACCATAAAGTGAATAGTTTGCCCGGAAAATTGAAAACATTGAACATTTTTGGAAGTTCATTATTTTTGCATTTATGAGCGAATGCTTCAGTGGAAACGAGTGCAGTTTATTGTTTCGAGCTTGGCTGAAGTTGAGCTACTGTACAATATCGATAATTTCGTTGTAGCTATATTATTTATTTAATACTGAAAATTATTTTGATCATATTCAACGCCTAATTTGAAGAAGTTGCTTTCATTCCTCCAAGTAGGGACTTTGTAATTTACTTTCCTCATGTCTTAACAACGCATCTGGAAATTTTCGAAATTTTAAATTAATTTTTTGATATTAAAAACCGCCTTTTTCTGAACCTGTGTCAAAAATCTCGGAAAATCCGAGTTGAGCCTGGGGGGGGGGGGGGGGGGGGGGGGGGGGGGGGGGGGGGTGAAGTAATAACGATGTATTTACTGCAGGCCCACTTTTTTCTTCAAACGGTAGAAAACATGATGCACCCATCGTAAATAATCTCAATTCCTTCCGGATGCCTGGGACCCTTCGAACTGCATTTCCCAGGGCATGGAGCGACCACGTTCATGTGGCCACAGGCGACTATCGGCGTCCCTCTTTCGCCAAAGCAAATATGCGAGGGCAAGCGAGAGAGTAACGGGCTTGTTAGTACAGTTAAGCATAGTAATTTCTATTTTTGTAAGAGAACCTTTCCTCTCCCGCTAAAATTTCATGTCTATCGAACGCGTTTGTTGTATCAGAAAAAAATCATATCATTACTGATTTCTGCATGAAGCATTGCAAAGGTGCTCCACTGATCGTATCAAAATTCAGTAATGATCGGATTAAAATTAAGCTTATAATCAAGCTTTAAAGTGAATTTAAACCTTTTGTTCGACACGCCTTTAAAATACTTCTGGCTTCAAATCTACTGTTATTTATATGAAAAGTAAATCTAATAAGAACAGAAAATTATTAACATTCCATGAAATAATTCAGATTAATAGTTCAAGGTGAAGAAAATAAA
>NC_046664.1:110587760-110618616 GCF_010883055.1 Belonocnema kinseyi | reverse complement strand
CCCGCTAAAATTTCATGTCTGTCAAACGCGTTTTTTGGATAAGAAAAAAAATCATATCATTACTGATTTTTACATGAAGCATTGCAAAGGTGCTGCAATGATTGTATCAAAATTCAGTAATGATCGAATTAAAATTAAGCTTATAATCAAGCTCTAAAGTGAATTTAAACCTTTTGTTCGACACGCCTTTAAAATACTTCTGGCTTCACATCTACTGTTGTTTATATAGAAACTCATTTGTAAAATAATAATTTCTAAGACAATCTAACAAGAACAGAAAATTATTAACATTCCACGAAATAATTCAGATTAATACTTCAAGGGGATGATAATAAAATAACCATTTTTGTATCTCCATTCTTTTTCCGCTAAAATTTCACGTCTATCAAACGCGTTTTTTGTATAAGAAAAAAAATCATATCATTACTGATTTTTGCATGAAGCATTGCAAAGGTGCTCCAATGATCGTATCAAAATCCAGTAATGATCGAATTAAAATTAAGCTTATAATCAAGCTCTAAAGTGAATTTAAACCTTTTGTTCGACACGCCTTCAAAATACTTCTGGCTTTACATCTAAAGTCAATCTAACAAGAACAGAAAATTATTAACATTCCATGAAATAATTCAGATTAATAGTTCAAGGTGAAGAAAATAAAATAAACATTTTTGTATCTCCATTCTTACAAAAACAGAAATTACTATGCTTAACTGTGCTAACAAGCCCGTTACTCTCTCGCTTGCCCTCGCATATTTGCTTTGGCGGAAGAGGGACACCGATAGTAGCCTGTGGCCAGATGAACGTGGTCGCATCATGCCCTGGGAGATGCAGTTCGAAGGGTCCCAGGCATATGGAAGGAGTTGAGATTATTTACGATGGGTGTATTATGTTTTCTACCGTTTAAAGAAAAAAGTGGGCCTGCAGTGAATACATCGTTATTACTTCACCCCCCAGACTCAACTCGGATTTTCCGAAAGTTTTAACACAGGTTCAGAAAAAGGCGGTTTTTAATATTAAAAAATTAATTTAAAATTTCGAAAATTTCCAGATGCGTTGTTAAGACATGAAGAAGGTAAACGACAATGTCCCTACTTCGAGGAATGAAAGCAACTTCTTCAAATTAAGCGTTGAAAATTATCAAAATAGTTTTCAGTATTAAATAAATAATATTGCTACAACGAAATTATCGATATTGGACGGTAGCTTACCTTTAGCCAAGCTCGAAACAATAAACTGCACCCGTTTTCACTGAGGCATTAGCTCATAAATGCAAAAATAATGAACTTTCAAAAATGTTCAATGTTTTCAATTTTCCGGGCAAACTATTCACTTTATGGCAATATTTTATATTACCTTTTTTATTCAGAAGAAAATTTAGAGTGTTTTATTATATAACTATTTTTGCTTTAAAAACAGCCGTTCCCAAGGAAAATCCAAAAACATGAAATAGGCCGCCATATTGGAAGATGGCGGCTCCAGCGCCCCCCCCCCAAATTTACTGAATTTTTGGAGGTGTTTCAAGACCCCCTAAGGAAGCTTCCTGACAACTTAGTTCATTGTTATAAATTATTTCCATTTAAGCCTCCTCATTCAGCTTCGTTGACTGGCCTAACTTCTCTATTGGCGCACTTGGATTTCGATGAAAAAATCTCGGCTAAAGAATTTCAAGGCAGCGTCGTACCAAGTCGTATGGTGAGCCTTAACCACCTTCAAACTAAAAGTTGTTTAACTCAGTGTTTCTTTTAAGAAAGCATCTTTCTGACGCTATTTGAAAATTTTTGAGAGACTTTAATATACAATTTTTTATTTCGAAAGATTTTAGAATTGAATTTATTATTATTAATTATTATTATTAATTATTATTAATATATTTAAAAGTGTTATAAAATATCTAAAAGTTATAAACATTCTAAAAAATTCAAGTGCAAAAATACTTTAATAACCTTCATAAACTAAAACGATTTTCTGCTGTACAAACATCTCCATAAAATGCGCAGTTTTTAATTTATCCAACTCTTTTATATACTATTCTCTCACTCAATTTTTAATGCAAAATAACACTTCTTAAACAATAATTTAAAATATGTGAAAAACGGAATTAGTTTTCACTCATATAACAAGAGACTCAATACTTGTTGTTTTTAAATATTTAAAACGCTTAAAAACGACCGAAAGGTAATAAATATCAAAGAAAAGTTGCAAGTAAAGAAATACTTTAATTACATCAATGAAAAGAAAAATGTTCTGCTATACGAAAATTTTCATAAAATGCACAGTTTTTAGTTTGTTGAATTCATTTATCGTACGTTTTTCTACTAAGATTTAAATATGGAATAGCTTTCCTAAATGAACAATTTAAAATATGTAAAAAATAATTGAACTTGGCTTATTTTAGAAAGTGCTCAATACTTTTTTCTTTAAAAATTTAATCCCCTTCAAAAATATCTTAAGCTTTAAAAAAAGAACTTTTGAGTTTTAAAAACGCTTTAATAACCTCAGGTTTATTTAATTCTTTTATAATATTTTTCAACTTAGTTTTTAATTTAAAATAATAATTCCTAAACAATAATTTAAAATATGTAGAAAAAAATTGATTCATAGTTGAAATATAACCCATTTAAAAAATTGATCTATAGTTTATTTTTCTTTCAAATATAAAATACTTCGAAATCAGAAGAAAAAAAATGTTTGTAAAGAAACGCGAAGTGCAAGAACTTGCAGGTTAAAAGTGATTTGAGTCTCACAGTGGTCAGATGAAAAATATTTGTGTGCTTCCTCCTTGCATTCTCAATTATTTCATTGGAAAAATTTTTAATTGTCATTTTTGTACTTGTTCTTTTAAAAAATGAAATGCATTCTGAATAACCTTTTTAGAAATGTTATTGAATTCTTTTTCCTTAAATATTTCGCTTTAAAAACGCATACAATTTTTTTAAATTATCAAGAAAATGTAATAATTGTATTTTTAAACATTTTTACACTTTATAACCTTGTTTATTGCTGCCATATATTTATTTTTTATTATTTACATAATGAATTAGAATTATATAAGTATATGGGTAATTGCCAAAATGTTAACTATTTTTCGTCCAAGACATTCTCTATGATTTATGAATTCTTTGACTAACAAACTTAATTTTATCAAGTCATTATAAACATACATACTTATAATATTCTCATTAAATCTATACTTAATTATTTAAAATAGCAGCATTATATGTGCGCTACAGTACGCTGGAAGCATTGAATTGCCAATTAATAATATAAAAATATATAATAAGGTTACTCTTATTTTGATTTAACATTGTATAGTTTATTTATTTAAAAAATATCATTAGATAGGGAATTAAAAATAATTAAATTTTAAATTCCTAGTTCGCGCATGATTTTTTAAGCAAATTGTTTTATTTTCTTCATAGATTGATTTCGCAAGGGGCTTAAAAATTCAGCAGCTGCTTTGAAAATATTCAGTGTTCAATACTTTTCGCAATTTTTAAATTTCCCAGGATATATAATTGATTTTATTATTCAGTGAAATAGTTACATTTGGAATATGTATCAATGTTCAATTAATCATTTTAAATGTTTCATTTCGAGATTTTCAATTATGATATTTTGTTACAAATTAAAATTTTTTCAGCTATGTAGACTCTAAATATCTTTAAATACCCTTCAAACTTCTCATTTTTTGGAAAGAATTTTTAATGTTTCATTTTGAATCCGCTAGATTTTCATCCTTTTAAATATAAAACTCTTAATTTTAAACAACAGAATTACAATTTTTAATTGTAATTTGAACATTTTAAACTATATATCCTATGCTATAGCGTTTCTGCATTATAATTTGGAACTTTATAATTTGGATATTTGGATTAAAAAATTTTTCACTATTAACTGGAAGATGCACAATTATTACCCTTAGACAGAAATTAACATCAGAAAATTGATTGATGCAAGCTTTTAGTTGAAAATATTGAAAACCTACAATATTGTACTGATGTAAATTAGGGACGCTCAAGCATTGAAAGTTGAATTTCTCATTTTTGTCTCTTTGCAAAAGAAAGTCCGTGGAATTTTTACGAATTGAAAAAAGGAAAAAAAAAGATTTAGTGGTGCCGGGAAGTTTTTAAAACTTAAAAAAATTTTTAATGTTCGCAATTTACTGTATACGTGTAAAAGTCATAGATATTTTTGTACTATTTCAGATAGCAAGTGAGAATATAAAATTAAAAATATTAAAAAAAAATTCTGCCTAATAAAGGAATTAGTTTTTAATTAAAGAAAAATTAATTTTTTGGACTTGGCTAGATTAAATTTTTTTTAATAAAAAAATATGTTGCCTAAAACTTATTTAGTTTAAATTAAAATATCACATGATCATTTTATATTTTCAAAACTAATTTTTTTTACTTATAACTTTCATGAAATTTGCCATTTTTGTGGATTTCAAACTGCTACTATCGAACACGAAAATTTTGTGTAAACAAAATACAATTATTTCTTGTAACTCTAATTTAAATTAAATAGGGTTCACACAACAAAATTTTTTACTTTTAAAAAATCAATTTTAATCTAGTTAAATCCAAGAAATAATATCTCTTCATTGAAGAAAGAATTCCTGTACTTAGCAGGAATATTTATCATTATTTTTAAATTCGGATGATTTTTGTTACCTTGAAAACACTTTTCTCACATCTATTTAAAAAATTTTAATTCTTACCACCAAAACTTACCGACGCAGTAAACTTAGAATCTTTTTAAATAGTTTTATGAGTGATTTGATTTATGTGTCAGCCTAAATTTAGTAGTTTATCAAAGTTGCACATTACTATGTACATTTGCATAATTAAAATTGGTTATGTGCACCAATGTTTTAAATTTTATAAATATTATTGAATTTCGAAATAATTGTATTTAAAAATAAAATAATGAAAAAGAGTTTTCACTACGAACCAACTCCATTCTGCGAACAGAATGTATTAGCGGTGACGAGAACCAACTTCATACTGTGTAAATTTCTGCAGTAAAAAGTAAATTAATTTACACCAGTATATTAATTTTCTTAGTATGTGTGCGATGGCATAGGGTATTTTCAAAGTAAATATGACATTCGTTTTAAATTATTAATTATTTTAAGGAAAATATTTAAGGATAATTTTAATAGAAATTATTTCTACGCTGAATACATTAATTTTCTCGTCTCAAGAACATGAACATTGTTTCATTAAAATAGTAGTCAAAAGAAGTATATGAATTCACTTGGATCAAGAAACATTTTGTTAGAATTTTAGTTACTTATCATGAAAATATAATATTCTTAATTCAACATTTTATTAAACTTCACGCAAATAGCTATAATGGACCAAATTAACTCAAAAGTTTTTTTGCTTGGAGTAAATATATTCTTGATTCAAATAGTTGTCGTCATTCTATTATTTTCTTGATTCAAGAAAATCGGTCCCTTGTAAAAAGAAAATACTTGCTTCTTTCAAATAAAATCAGCTAATTAAATTAGCCTACTTAATTTAATGCAAATTTTTTCAGTGTAGTTACAATGATTCACTAACTTTTTAAGAGCCCTGCACCGAAGATGTGGAATAAGCCAAATAGTTTGTGCTGCAGTTACCAGAGATTGCAAAGGAATGTGACAAGATACTTAAATCTTCCATTCCCATGCAGAAACTGACACGAGAGCAAGAAGAAGCCTTCCTTGAAGTTACAACATGTCACATTTGTGAAATGGCTCTATCTGCACCAATGCAGAAAGTACGTGACCACTGTCACCTCGCCGGTCAATACCGTGGTGTTGCACACGCAGGCTGTAATTTATGCTATCAATATTCGTACACCTTACCTGTTGTGTATCACGATTTAAGTTAATATGATGCTCACTTCATCATTCGAGATGTTTCCACACAATATGAAGGTACAGTTACAGTGCTCGCTCTGAAAAAAGAAAAGTACCTCTCCTTCACAAAGTATGTTCAGCATACAAAATTACAATTCAAGTTCATAGAGTCGTTTTGTTTCATGGCATCATGATTAGAAAAATTAGCATCATATCTCACCGAATATAAATCAACAATTCCATATTTTTTGGTATTGAAAGAGAAAAAAACAATTCCATATTTTTTGGTATTGAAAGAGAAAAAATTGTATTTTGTTACAAAAAAGGTTGTTCTTCCCTATGAATACCTTAACCCGAGTGAAAAACTGAAAGAAAATCAGCTTCCATTAAAAGAAAAATTCTGTAGTACGTTAAATGATTCATCAATAACTCGATCGAGCACATTATTATACCTCTCCTGGCTTTACATGGGATGCCATGTTAAAATATACAAAGGTGTGACTTGAACTTATCACTAACGTTGATATGCTGCTAATGACTGAGCTAGGCAAAAAGGGCAGAGTGAGTCAATGCTCCAACCGGTACACCATTCCCAACAACAAATAATGGCAGTTTTCATTGAAATAAGGGAGATCATATACATTGTATATTTGGACGCTAACAACTTGTATGGATAAGCAATGGGGCAATCTCTCCCTAACGAGGGTTTTGAGTAGGTAAAAAATATTGAAAATTTCCATTTTAACATTTCGGATGATTCACCCATTGGTTATATACTAGAAGTCGATTTATGCTATCCACCTGAGCTATATGATGATCACAATGATCTACCATTTTGTCCAGAACACTTGAAATTACCGTGGTCTAGCCACGAGAAATTCCTAACTAGCCTTTCGTCGAAATGAAGGTATATTCTTCATTCTCAGGCTCTCAAACATGCTCTTGCTAATGGATTCAAACTCATAAAAATTTACAGAATACTTTAGTTTTATCAATCCACATGGCTTCAAAGTTACATAGACTTTAATACTGCGATGACAGTGAGAGAAAATGCTATAAATGAGTTTTAGAAGAATTTATTCAAGTAAATGAACAATGCAGTATATGGCAAGACTATAGAGAACGTACGCAATTAATTACGTTAATGTAAAACTCGTGACAAAGTGGAAGGGTCGATACGGAGAAGAAGCTCTCATAGCAAAGCCCAACTTCCATAGTCGCGAAATTTGTAGTAAAGATCTCGTTGCTATAGAATTGAAAAAAACACAGGTTACGTTCAATAAACCAATCTATGTTGGGCTTACAGAGCTGGAGGTGTCAGAAATTCTCATATATGACTTTCACTATGACTACATGCGGAAAAAGTATGGCAATAGCTGTAAATTATTGCATACTAACACAGACAGTTTTATTTATGAAATTAGGTGTGTAGATGTTCATAGAGATATGAAGAAAGATATTCACAAATTTGATACGTCAGATTACCCACTAAACATTGTTTTAGGAATACCGCGATTCAATAGAAAAGTTCTCGGCCTTATGAAAGATGAATGAAATAGCGAAATATTTACAGAATTTGTTGGCTTGCGAAGTAAGATGTATACCATCCACGTTAATGGTAAAGAGTTTTTATAAAAAGCCAAAGGAATCAAAGCAGGAGTTGTAAAGATGAGCATCAATTTTGATGACAACGTTGAATGCTTGCGAAATTCTTCTATTAAAAAAAACTCAGTAGGTTATACGATCTCGACTACACAATCTCGAAACTGTAAAACAAACCAAAGTTGCATTTAGCCCGCTTGATGATAAGTGAAACTTACTTCTGAACAGTACTGACACCCTCGCCTAGGGTCATTATAAGATCAAAACCATGGATAAAGACGCCAATGACGATGACATACTATCTGACAATGACGTTCGACTCTTAGACATTTTAGAAGATTTAGAGAATAAATAATATTGTAAACAATAATTATAAGTTTTCTTATTGTATAAAATTATGAAAATTAATCAAGAATATTCTCAAAGGCATAGGGTAGCATTTCAACAAAATCTGCCTGCCAAGTCTCATCTACATCACGCATTTGCACGTGACAACGTGGAAAATTCTAGTAGGTTTATGTAGTTCTGAGACTAGCGACAATTGTTCGTTTTCTATTCTCGAGTGCGTTTAATCGAGCGTCCAACTGAGCAATAAATTCAGTATTACGTACTGGCAAATCTTGTTGGGTGTTAATCTGCAGGGTTTTCAGTTTCTCATTAATTGATTCTTCGAGTATACGTATCATCAAATTATTATTGTCAATCTCTGTTCGCATAGATGATGTGACTTGATAAACTGTGCGTATCTCGTTTTGTATGATGCGCTGTAAAAGCCCCAAAATTGACTGCGTCGTATTGTTCTTTAGCCTCTCTAACGTTAAAAAGTCTTTTTCCGTCTACGTCGTAATGTGTGTCAGAGGTGATTTTAAATCCAACATCAGGCGGTCCACGATTTGCTGCAGCGATTCGATCCAGGTGACGTCCAAACACGTCGATACTCATCGTGATACTGATAATAGAGTTATGAGTACACTCCTAATATATGATTCCAACTTCTCGCAGTTTCTCGATGATTTATATGATTTTATTGTCTTGACTTGTCTTGCCTGCTTCCTGAAAAGCTAGGAGTAGACGAAGACGATCAACTAGTTCGTTAAGGTCATTTCACTAGACGTATTCACTCATTACATTTTTTATTGCTAACATATCCTGTGATAGGGAACCTCCGATAGTTGAGGATCGTCTGTGAGATACGTTGAATATTTTTGCAATAAAGTTCTTTTACTTGATATCTCGGCTGGTACGAATAGTTTCAGTTGGGCTGCATCGCTTCTTATGTGCATGTGTAGCAACCAATATTTCCTTGTAATTGTTTAGATCATCAGTGCTTATAGATGACTCTTTGGGAGCTTTTCTGAACAGCAGTTGAAGCAGACCAACAGTTTTCAGATACTGTTTACCATAAACTTTGATATATTGTCTCTCAAAATTAATTGGTTTATCACCAATCATAAGGCTGTAATTACTACTTTTTTGCTTAACTTCTTTTTTAGTTAAAGGATTATATATGTCAAACAGTTTCTGAATTGGCATGTCAATTCGCTTTAACGTTTCACTCATTATCTTTTCGGTGGATTCTATGCCCATTTTGAGCATTTGATGTTTACTTCGAATCGCCTCACTAGCTTTTGCGATTTAACGGAGCAACTTCTCTTCTTTGTGAAAGTATGCCATGTTGATGTGTTGATGTCCGAATATATAATGATATCATTTCCACTAACCAACTTGTATTTATAAAGAGACAAAATAGTCCAATCCTTTTCTGTATCTTCCCTTATTAAGTTGGCTATTCTTATCAATGACAACAAATCCATATTTTTCAGTATTCCAACATGCTGAACATATGACTGAAAATTGGAAATAACCCATGTCAGAATGGGCGTGTCTATCCATACACCACCATCAAATATGAATATAAAATCTGGTTGAGCATCTCTTGACCATGAGCGTCTCATACACCATCATCCAATAAAATTATAAAATTTAGTTGAGCATCTCTTAGTTGTATCACTCTTTGATGCTCACTGTAGGTAAAATATTCAACACCTTTCACATTATTTAATACACTTTCCAAGAATTTGTACTTTGGTTGTTTGAGGGATTTTGAGTGGACGTAGACGATCTCAAATTTCAATCGTTTGGATGTAGGATTCTGGTAAGTAATGCATTTTTCTCGCGACAATTTGATGGTCTTCAAAACACTACACGAATACTACCTGGTAGTAGACTACCATGACGTTTCACCCTCTTTTTCTTTAATTGGACTAGGTTGTCAAAGTAGTCCACCGGAAGTTCAACGGGTTGTGTCTTGAACCGCATCTTAATCTCGGCTGTTGCGAAAGCTAGAAATACAGACCTTATATAAGTTTTGCATTAGTTACGTGCTAACCTCCGTTCAGCGCAGAATGATGATGCACCGGTAAATGACACGTCATCATCATGCTAAAGGATTGGCCAACAAAGTCATCAACAATTTGTCGTTTGAGTTGCACTTGTCTGGCTACCAATACTGTGGTCCAGGTACTAAATTAGCTAAACGATTTGCTAGAGGTGATCCTGATATTAAGCCCTTAGATGCAGCGTATAAAGAACACGACGTTGCATATTTAAGAAATCGTGAGAACGTTGAAACGAGAAACGCTGTAGATCGCATACTAGCCAGGAAAGCTTGGAACCGTGTTTTTTCTGAAGTCGCTGGAATTAACGAGAAAGCTACAGCACTGGTAATAACTTAGTGATGAATGTTAAAGCAAAACTTGGTATAAGGTTAAAGAAGATGCCTATTTCAAAGAGGATATCTATTACAAAGAAAAGGAAACCCAGTTCAAAGAAGAAACCAGTTACAAAAAATAAGCTAATAGCATTTAAAAAGGCTGTCAAAAGCGTAGGCTATAAACAGCAAGTGCAAAGGCCACGTGTTTTGCTAATACCTTCCAAAGTTGGATGTGTTTTAGCACTGATTTCAATTATTGCTGGACTCAGTGCATTCAGCGCTCTCACTGGTGAATCAGCAGGTGTAGCTTAGGCAGTAAACGATGTGAGTGCAGCCAAACGACAACTGGAAAAAGCTTAATGCCATAACAATGCAATAGAGGCTATTGCTCTAGAAAAAGGTTTACACATAAGGCTTTACATAAAAGGATTAGGTCTTTACATGAAACCTTACCGAAAAGGAGAGGGACTTCATCTAAGACCGATCCCAAAAAACTTGTAGTGAAGCTACCTGAACCGTCCACATACTAATGCCGATCTGTTCAAGTATACTAAATCTATAAAGATTCTACATTTTCGTGCAGTGTTTATGCGTAATCCACTACCAGTGAAGGGACCCCGCTAAGTTGAGTCAGCTATTGTCAATCTTGATGATAGTCACGGTCCTGTTACCCACTGGGTAACCTATAGAAAGATCGGTGATAATGTGCTATGCTTTGACAGTTTCGGTAATCTGCGTCCACCAACGGATCTAGTAGATTACCTAGGTGTTGCTAGGGTGATAAAGTACACTAATAATAGATATCAAAACTATGGCAGTGTTGAATGTGGCTGAATCATTCACTCTGCCGAGAACAGGAAACTCTTCTGTGCTAAATGCAGAGTATTTTCCACCAATAAAACTCTCTTCTCATAAGAAATATGCTCTTGGACTAGTTGAATTGCCCACATTCAATGCGATTCCTAACTTTGACACTGGAAAAAACAATATCTATGTAGATGATCGAGTAGTAACCGTACCTACTGGTAGCTATGAAACCGAAGATATTGAGAGTTATGTGCAGAAAGCTCTAGCAATTGATGGTGTTACAATAAACATCAAGTCAAATAATAGCATATGGCGCAGAAAAATAAAAAATGATCGCAAGGTGAATTTTCAATCTGAGGATTCTATTGTACACCCGTTGGGATTTGCACCACTTATTTTTGAAGCCAATAAAACAAATGCTTTTGATATACCTGTGGCTATTCTTAAAGTCAACGCTCTTCGCGTTAAGTACAATATCACTACAGGGGATTACATCAACAATCGCAAGTGCACACGATTCATGAATTCTTTTCTATTGTTGCACCAGGATATAAGATCATTGAAGTGCCGTCACGCGTCATTTGCCTTGCAATCGCCGTAAAGACAATATATGGCATTCAGCTCTGCAGAGTTGATTATGACGGTGACTTCGTAAATTTTCGAGGAGAAGTTATAACAATACGACTACACGTCAAATCATCATAATGGGTATCGTGTACAATCGCAAAGGAATCTATGTAAGAGCGTCAACATGCCAAATGCAAGCCAGTTCTGAAGCAGCACGCAAGACCCTAACACCTCAGAACGTGCCCTCTTTGACACAGCTTGGTCTAAAGATCAAACCTCTTGGAAAAATAACCTGACATGTCTATTTAAGATATTTATCATCTTCGTTTGTTGCAACAAAAATGAAAAAAATACTAAGCATTCAAGCACCAGTGAGATTTAATGAGTTCTCTATGAACTTAATGGTATTGAGATTGATCGTTGCAAGAATGTCGGCCTCACTAGTACCATGAAAAACTATGTCTTACTTAGACCTGGACAAATTAATTCTAAGGAGAATGTAGGATGGCTCGACATCCCCAAAGGAACAAACCATCATACTTATGATGAGGGATACTTTGATGTCACTGTTTCACTCAGTATGATCTTAAGATGTGCTGAAAACTATCGAAAGATCGTTGTAAACGCAAAGCATGAACTCAAGCCTGACAAGAACCAGGAAACGAAGAGCAATTTAAGATCAGTATTCATGAAGTCGAGTGATTAATACCATAATGAGTGGCTTCAGATCAGCGAAAGATACAGTTGCTGAACATTATTGGAAAAGATTTTCTTACAACAATCAGTTTTCGCTCATGGGAATTGTATGAATATCCCCTGCTTCCCACCACCTCAAGACATATATGGACTGTGAAAGCGTCTACTAAGTTAGAAAAACCGCAGTCCGTTGTTCTGGTTTTCCAGACAGGCAAAAATGATAACCTAGCCAGATATTCTAATCATTTTGATCATTGCAATATAACCAATGCCAAGGTGTTACTCAATTCACAGTGCTATCCATACGGTAATTTAGATCTGGACTTTAGTGATAATCAGTTTGCGCTAATGTGTGAGATGTATTCAAATTTTCAGACAGCATATTACGGTAAAGAACCTGAACGAATGTTAAAGGAAAGTGATTTTAAAGAAGATGCTCCACTCACTGTCATTGATTGCTCAAAACAAAATGAGTTTCCCAAGCAGGAATCCGTGGACGATCGTTTGGAATTTAAATCTGCAAACGGTTTCCCTGCTGAAACTGCATCCTACTGTATTATTATACATGATCGTGTTATTCAGTACCAGCCCCTTAGTAATAGCGTAAAGAAGTTGATTTAAGATGGTAGTGTTGAAAGTAAGTGTAATACCAGTGGTGGTGGGGAGAAAAGGTATAAAAGAGAGGTGATTTCAGGAACAGAGTTCAGTTTTCATCGATATGGAGTTCATCGTCGACGTACAAGGCTTTGAGAAGTCCATCAATCAGTTTGTCTTCAAGGAGTTGGCTATAATTCCTCTTCAGGAAGACGCTCAACCTGTAGTCTACTTGTTTGAACCACCTTACTACTGGGACTCGCTGCCTGCTAAATACAAGAGTAAAAATTTATGGTTGTCGTGCAATTACCATGGTTTGAAATGGAATTCCGTTGACATATCCTATGTAGAAGTGAGGATTATAATCCGAGTTACACTAGGTGGCCCTAGTGCAGTCTACGTTAAAGGATTGGAAAAGAAAAACTGGTTGGATCAGTACGTGCAAAATGTAAATAATCTGAAATATCTGGGGTGCCCTTCGTTGAAAAAATTGTGCAGCTCAGTTTTATGAAGATGCAATCACCACCTTCAAAGCTGGAATTTAAATTGTGCAGTTCTATTTAAATTCTCTAACTCTCAAGATCTGGTTCTTGACTCCTCGAGATCAGCCAACTATCAGGAATTACGCTGAAAGTACAACTGTCTACAATGACGATGACGATGATAAAGATATCACTGAAAGCGTTATATTTACATTCTTCCTTAAGGAATGCAACGCTAAAAGAAATGACGATTTATTTGAAACCATTGAATTAGTTAAGAGTTAGTTAAGCTAATTGTACATTTTATTCAGTATCTTTATTCTCTGCAGTAACTATTACAAACATCGTTGAGTTGAATTCTGAATCGAAATGTCGCTTACACTCAGCGGTGAACAGTCACTGACGTCGTTAGACTGAACACACAGAAAAAACTAGGGGTTCACTCATTTTGCGCTCAAATGAAAATTGGTGTCATTTGGAATTTGAGCTCCAATAGATACCTGTAGAGACCCAAATGGGTTCGCTTAGAGCGCACTTTAAAACAACAGCATAAAGGCCCATTCACAAGCCAACTTCTTGCAAAGTCGGTTTGGTAAGTTCGCGATTTACAGAATATGACGGTAAAGCAAACACAAACTATATTAATATTTATTCATTTTTCATCTTACTTGTTAAGGTTCACTAATTTTAGAATTTGTAATACAAAATTGGTTTACGTCTACACTACCTTTAAACTACCGTGATTTAAAATCATTGGTCAATTAATAATTGGAAATGTAATGCGATTTTATTGATCGTAAGTGAAAATTCATCACTTAGCTAACCCATTTTTAACCTATTCTTAAAAGTTATAAAAAATCTTAAAAATTATTCATATAATTTTATAAGAAATATATTAAATTTACAATGAATTAACTTTTGTAATTACTTATTATTAAGTAAATCTTTTAGAAGCATAGGCTTCACCAAGCTCTATTAAGATCAGCTCAGCCAATTAGCTGTTATTAATATTTTAAAAATGACAATGACCTTAAGCTGTTTTAAATTAAATAAAAGTAGAGAGGCTTCAGAAACATTAATTCTTGCATTCGGTGTTGCAACAACCCTACGTTACTCTTAATAGTATATTTGTACTTTTAAAAAGTAACATATGTAATTGCACATCTTCCCGTAACAGCAAACATATTACTCAATATTTTATTGCGCATACTGTTGGTTACACTTTTTAAAGTTTAAAATATACTTAGGTTATCCTCTTGAAATAAAGAAAGAAATTCAAAATGGTTAATGCAAGATTTTGGGTTTGAACTTTTTGAACTGCGCTTGCGTCGCACCAGTAACACAATTTGTTGCTTTTAGCGCATGCATCTGAAATTATATAAACATTCAAATGTTTCATTTATAATAAATAATTATTGGGAAATACTTCAAAAGTAATTTATTAATCCTTAAATAGAGTGTTTGAGTGACAGATGAAAAAACATTGTGATTTTATTGCAAAAAACGTTTTTTATTTTCACTTCAGAAAAAAATTTTTTAAATTTATTTTTAGTAACTTTATTGATTTTATTTTAGTTCAAATTGTTCTGAATAAAACAATTAAAATTAGCAACTCGACAGAAACAAGATTAATCATTGTGCTAAAAAAATGCTTTCTTTCTCTGAACTCGGAATTCATAACGTCTTTTTAATTAAAATCGAATTCAATTTTTAAGTGTCACTTGAAAATCTTATTTTAGGATTAAAAAATTACTGTTAATGAATTTCCTAATAATTATTTATTATAAATATCAAATTTGAATATCGACAGTAATCAAAGTCAGCGCGCCAACAGTAACCAATCCTATTGCCGGCACGACGTAAGCGCAGTTCAAAAAGTTTGCAAGATTAGGAGCACTGATATGAATAAGACTTTATATTTACAAGTTTGCTACATAACCTGCAAATGATATTTATCAATTCATTATATCTCTTTATTTGCGATAATATTTTGTAATGTCTTGATCTTCATTAAGCTATGTCCATCATAGTTCGATGACATGTGTGCTTTAAGGTAAATATTGTGTTATTAATTAAAAATAATGTCCAAGTGCGCAAAGTGAAAAATAGGTTCTTTAGGAATAGGATCAATTACATTTGAGATCCTTTCGAATCCCAAGTGTGGTATCATTTAGAGCTCATTTATCGTTTTGGGTTCCTTTTCAGCAAGTAGGGTTCATTTTTGTGTTTACACTGAAAATTTAGCACTCGGTAGCCCTTTGCCGAAATAGTGCGAGGACGTCCTATGCAGTGAAGGTTTTTTGATAATCATGATGATCACTGACTTAATTCTTACATTTTTGAGGCGCTAAATCTAGATTTGCTATTTTCACTTCTTCATTTATGTAGAGAGGTGGCATTTTGGTCTGCTTTTTCCATGATTTTTAGTGTACTAGGATTTACATTTATAACACTTTGTGACGTAATTGCAGATTATTGAAGGTCGTTCGTTCGACTGTGCAATGGCGTTTGGAACTAATTAACTGTCGTTAGCTGGGCGGTATATTAAAGGCCTATCTTAGTGCTAATTTTTCTGGGAGTGTAATATGCTCATAACATAGTGGTTTCGAATAAAAGTGATATTTCTATTTTTGTTGAATAGTTTAAACATTCTTAAAATGCTTCAAAATTTAATTCTAAACCTCCTTTTAAATTATTCGAATTTTCTTTTAAATCTTGTCAAATTGAAGAAATGATATTCATTCTAGGAAATGTTTTTTATTCTTTTGAAGCCTTTCAAAATCCTTAGAAAGCTTCTAAACTTTCTATTCGAAATCTGCCAAAATCTATATTTAGTTTCAAATTAGGCCGTGAATTATTGGCGCTAAAATTTTGCTACGAATAGCCGGATTTAGACGATACGCGTAGACACTTAGTTTAAATTATTTGAAAGCATTTCAAATTTTTAATTAACTTTGAATTTTTTTAAACTTCCAATTATTTCTTCGACTTATTTAAATTTGTATAAAGAATGGTTGTATACAGGCGTTCGATTGTTATTTATGCATCAAAATTCAAAAATTTTATTTATAAATTACATGTTTACGTTCTCATTTGGCTTTCCGTTTTCATCAAATCTCCAAGTTTTGAGAACACCTGAGTCAGAAAAAACTATTTTTACGAAGGTGACTGTGTCTGCCTGTATGTCTTTCTGTATACTGTAGACACGATAATTTTCGAAAGATTAATCAGATTGGATTCTGTTTTGGCACAATGTTTTCAGGCCTAAAAAGGAAGAACGAGTTCATTAACCAACTATTTTGAAGAAATATGCAAAACGTCAGAGCATTTTAAAAAATGTGGAGACCATTTTTTTCAAGAATTAAAAATTCTATGGACGGCTATTCGCTGTACAGGAAAACTCGAAAAATTTCTCACTACTTTTTTTGATAAAAAAAGATGATCAGAGTTAAAGCATTTTCAAAATTCAAAAAACCAAACGAAAATGATTTTAAGCCAGAAAACGCGAGATACGTACACAAGTAAAGAGAAAAATTTATATTTTTAAATTATTAGAAGATTATCATGACAAGTTTTCGAATTATGTCGAAAAACAGAAAATTCCGATTTTGATCGCACAAAAAATAATGAAAAATTCCATTTTGCGGTCAAACTATGCAAAATAAGAAAAAAAAATAATAGACTAAAATTGTGTACCATAAAAAGATATACAAATTTGTAGTCTGCAGGCCCCTACTGAGCAATCCTATATAGGTTCCTATATAGGAACCTACGTAGGACTCTATATAGGATCCTGCATAGGGTCCTATATGTTTAAACTATAGTTGCCATCTCTAGGAAATGACATAGGATCCCATATAGGTTCCTGTATAGGATCCTACATAGGATCCTGTATATTTTTTTTGTATAGGACTCTATCCAGTTTCGCAGTAGTGTTCTATGTTACATACGGCTGTGCAGAAGTTTTTTGTTGCTCCAGGATCATCTACAAATAGACATGACATTCTGCACCATTATTTACGTAAGATTAGGTAGCTTATTAGAGAGGGTCCTAAACAGGCACCTATCTAGGATCCTATGCCATTTCCTATAGGTGGCACCTACAGGTGAAACATATCGGACCCTATGTAGGATCCTATATAGAGAGCTATATAAGAATTTTCAGTCGGGGCCCGATTAGGTAACAGCACGAATTCTTGGCGACCTCACCCCCCCAATTCTCTAGTTTTTATGACATAATAAGAGAATATAGATAAAGAGAAATTTGCTTTTTATCTTTTCGAATTGTGCAGACATTTTTGCGTAATATTATGCATTCATTTTATGCAAAACGATAACTTGTATGTTCTGAAATTTAAAAATTCATCCTTGTTGCCAGGCTGCCAAGAATTTGCAGGGTTACTAAAAAAATCCTTAGATAATTGCAGTTTTCAATTTATCCCTAGCAACTTTATAATTAACGGAAGTGACATTTCGAGGAAATGTTAAAATTGTTAATAACAAAATAACTAATATTTAATTCTAATTTATTTAATAAATAATAGGGTTGCCAATAAATTTGCAATCTAAAGCACTGTATGCAATTCTTGGCACCTCCTGGCAAGAATTGCGTTGTACGTTCTTGCAATGATTTCTATTCTTGGAAATAGGAAAAAGTATGGGTATGTTCGTTTGCTGTTTTGTAAAAGTTAGGATAAAAGTCCTTAGTAAAGTCAAAAACATTATTTTAAAATAAATTACTGGAGCTGTACTTAAAAGCATTGAGTAAGTAATTAAATTTAGTGATGTGTGTTATTTAGAAATAAGAGTAAATTCCCAAACTAAGCGATGTAGCCTTAACCGCAAATCAGTCTAATGTATCACTCACAACTAGTCTGTCCAAAAAACTTACTGCCTGATTTACATGTTTAAAAAGAGTTTTTGGATGTAATTTTCTACCCTTCTGAAATTGCGTTAAATAATAATAAGGCTGATTTGTATAGTGTAGAGAGAAAAAAACTGTTTTATAACCAGTTTTCAGGTTAGCGTTCAATTAATGAAACATTACGCGAACCTACAGATTTGAGGTGCAAAACGATGTGACGCTGACATGTACAAAAAATTGCTTTAAAATTTATAAAAAGCGGATATGTACAAGATTATTTGCGTTGCCCTCTAATCACAAAACGAAAAGGAAGGGCCATAATGTTAGCACTGTATATATTAGTCTTAAATTTATCTCAGGTACAATTTTTAACATAAATTTCTTTCTTAAAGCCTGAAGTTCGCCTTAAACTGCCAACAATTGGGTACATTACCCTAACTTTCGAAAAAATAATCCGGTAGGATTGAGCTGTGGCTCATTTTTTTAATCATTAAATAAAAATGACAAGTTCCTTAAACAGCTATTTTTGATAAAAAAATTTAAAAACTAGCATTTTCAAAATTGTTGAAAAAATGTTTTTTCAATATTTGAACATTATTTGCAAGCAACGCACGATATGAAAAAACCCACAAGAAGAGAAACGTTTTTTAAATGCACTACAACATTATCATAACAACTTCAAAAAATTTTTGGATTAATTTATAATTCATAGCTTTATCTAGTTTGAAAATACGCTAAGAATTTCGCTTATTCTTGATGATAATACAGATTCCTTGAAAATTTTTTAATTTTCTAGAAAAAACGAAAATTTAAATTTGGACACCACAAAATATAATTAAAACATAAATAAAAAATTCCATTTTGCGGTTAATAATTTTGAGACAGAACGATGAGATTTTGTTTTAATCGTAAAAAACAAGCTTAAAAATAAAACAAGAAATCCTATACTAAAAAAGATCACACATATCGAATATCGAAATATCTCGCACCATCTAGTAAAATGTAATGAAGAGATGTGAGGACCCGATTCCTTATTGGGCAGTCACTGAGTTGATACTGAATTTGAATCTCACGCAAGACCCTTTCAGAACACACGCGCTTAAGCGCACGATCGAAAAAGTACATGCATTTCGGTTAACTTCAGGTGTAGTCCCTTAACGCCATTGGTTCCAAATTCTCAAATAAAAGTTCCAATTTAAAAATAGTCAAGATTTCTGACTTAACCCTAGGGTGTTCAACCAGGTACCCGTATACCATCCAAGATATTTATCATCTCCGTTTGTTGCAACAAAAATGAAATAAATACTAAGCATTCCAGCACCAGTGAGATTTAATAAGCGTTATCCCTCATCAAAATTTAACAAAAGCGATGAAATTTAAATTGCTGTCCAGCATCTGTTCCCCGACGGGAACAGAAAAGTGCAAGTCTAGAGAGGCGGACTTGAATTTATTAAAATCAAATTTTCAAAATTTATATTCCACATGAAGGAATTAAAACAATTTATTACACATATTTTGTGAACTTATTAGAAGTGATTAAATAGTGTCAAAATATGAACACTTCTGGGCAGAGCTGCCAGATCGAGCCTGAAATTTACCCCCATCATACATACTGTTTGGGAGCCGCAAAACAGAAGGTGCATGGTTACCACTGTGAGTTCGTGTGTAAGCCGAAAATGCACGATTCGACTTCGGTTTTCTGCTGTACGATGATTGTCGATCTGCAAGCTTCAGAAGACTTTAGTGGTCTTCTAATATCTCAATCCCCGTTTGAAAAAAATGGAAGAAATTGGCGAATTTATTGTTTCGCGTGATTCTTGATTTCATGCATGAGTCGATTCTGAGGTTATGTTTTTTAGGTGTATATAGTATGAATATCATTACTACTATATATGTTATTAATGTTAATATTATAATTATAAAATGTAGCATGAATTTTAAATAATAGTTGACTAACTTTTAATAGAAATAGTTAAACTTTTAACTAAAACAATTATTTTTCTGAAAAAAAATTTGAATAAGAAGATTAATTTTCTTGTAGTTAAAAGAAATTAACTTTTAAACCAAAGCAAACAAAAAAATATTTTAAATCCTTTAAAATATTAAAAATACCTTAAAATATTTTAAATCCTTTAAAATCACATACTAAATAATTGAAATCAATTGAAAATTTCTTAGAATCTAGTAAAATGTCCTAAGATGTATTAAATCCTTTAAGATCTCATATTAAATTACTTTGATAAATTGAAAATTCCTTAAAACTTTTTAAAATACTCTCAAATATTTCGAAACCTTCAAAATCTTTTGAAAAATCTTGAAATCTTAGATTTTTAAAGTACTTTGGAGTTTTTTGAACAACCTTGATATAATTATTCAAATTCTTTGAAATTCCTTTAATTTTTAAAAATGAATTAAAAATTCAGTGAAATCTTTTTAAACATGCTCAAATATTCAAAATCTTTGAAAATCTTTTGAAATCTCTTGAATTTTTTTAAAGCTCTTGAAAATTCCTTGAAATTTTAAAAATACCCTGAAATATTTTAAATCCTTTAAAATCTCATATTAAATTACTGTGATCAGTTAAAAATTCTTTGGAACCTTTTTAAATACTCTCAAGTATTTTGAAACCTTAAAAATGTTTTCAAACACCTTGACACCTTCTAAAGATTTCTAAAGTCCTTTGGAATTTTTTTAAATAACTCTGCTAAAATTGTTAAAATTCTTTGAGATTCCTTGAAATTATAAAAATTCCCTGAAATATTTCAAATCCTTCAAAATATCATATTAAATTTCTGTAATGAATGAAAATTCCTTGGAATCTTTAAAATTATCTCAAATTTTTCAAATCCTTCAAAATCTTTTGAAATTCCTCTGACTTTTTTTAAGGATTTCTGGATTACTTTGGAAATTTTCTAAAGCTTCAGATTAAAATTTAAAAAAAGAGAAGAGTTTCAAAACGTTAAATATTGAAATGTTTGTAGATTAGAGTTTTGAAGATGGAATCAATAAAAATTCAAAGGTTTCGAAATTTAATTTTCAAAAATTTTCAACTATTCCATAAGAATAATTTTCAACTCGACGGGATTCAAGTCTTCACATTAAAAATTGTAAACTTGGAAGTTTTGTTTATAAAAAATTAATAATAATAAAGAAATTAAATGCGTTCAAAATTTAAAGGCATATTTTTCAATTGGACAACTCTAAGAGATTGTCTAAGAGATGTCTAAGAATTTTCAATTTATTTGTACTATTTACAGGAATTTCAAAAAATTAAAAAATGTTTAGAAGGCTTATTTTTAAAAATTCCAAAGTAATTTAGAAATCCTATAAAAGTCACGGGCATTTCAAAAGATTTTGAAGGATTTGAAAAATTTGAGAAAATTTTAAAGATTCCAAGGAATTTTCATTGATGACAGTAATTTAATATGATATTTTGAAGGATTTGAAATATTTCAGGAAATTTTCAAAATTTCAAGGAATTTTCAAAAGCTTAAAAAAATGTCAAGAAATTCCAAAAGATTTTTAATATTTGTGATGGCTTTAAAATATGTCAAGTAATTTTCAATTTAGTTTTATAATTTCAAGGAATTTCAAAGAATTTTAACAATTTTAGCAGTTATTTAAAAAATTCCTAGGACTTTAGAAATCTTTAGAAAGTATCAAGGTGTTTGAAAGCATTTTGAAGGTTTCAAAATACTTGAGAGTATTTAAAAGGTTCCAAAGAATTTTTAATTGATCACAGTAATTTAATATGAGATTTTAAAGAATTTGAAATATTTCTGGGCATTTTTAAAATTTCAACGAATTTTCAAGAGCTTGAAAAAATTCAAGAGATTTCAACAGACTTTTAAGGATTTGGAATATTTGACGATGTTTAAAAAGATTTCACGGAATTTTAAATTCATTTTTAAAAATTAAAGGAATTTCAAAGAATTTTAATAAATATATCAGGCTTGTTTAAAAAAACTCCAAAGTACATTAAAAATCTTTAAAAGACGTCAAGATTTTTCAAAAGATTTTGAAGGTTTCGAAACATTTGAGAGTATTTTAAAAAGTTTTAAGGAATTTTCAATTAATTACAGTAATTTAATATGAGATTTTAAAGGATTTGATACACTTAGGACATTTTACTAGATCCTAAGGAATTTTCAATTTATTTCAATTATTTAGTATGTGATTTTAAAGAATTAAAAATATTTCAAGGTATTTTTAAAATTGCAAGGAATTTTCAAGAGCTTTGCAAAATTTCAAGAGATTTGAAAGGATTTTAAATATTTTAGGATGTTTTAAAACATTTCAAGGAATTTTCAATTAATTTCAATAATTTAAAGCACTTTTAAAGAATTTCAACTATTTTTTTCAATTTTTCTGTTAGAAAGTGGAACTGCTTTGTTAAAAATTTAGTTTTTTTTTTTTGGTTGACAATTTATCAAATTAGTTGAAAATTTTCTTTTCTGAAAATATAACTATTTTGTAGATTTTTTTTGTTTTGGTTTAAAAATTAATTTCTTTTAACTACAAGAAAATTCATCGTCTTTTTCAAATTTTTTTTCAGAAAACTAATTGTGTTAGTTAAAAGTTTAACTATTTCCATTAAAAGTTAATCAACTATTAATTAAAATTAACTTTATATTTTCTAATTATAGTATTAACATCAATAATATACATAGTAGTAACAATATTTATACTATATACACCTGAAAAACATAACCTCAAAATCGACTCATGCATGAAATGAAGAGTCACGCGAAACATTAAATTCGCCAATTTCTTCCATTTCTTTCAAATGGGGATCGAGATATAAATAGACGACCACCGAAGTCTTCCGAAGCTTTCAGATCGACAATCATCGTACAGCAGAAAACCGGAGTCGAATCGTGCATTTTCGGCTTACACACGAACTCACAGTGGTAATCATGCACCTTCTGTTTTGCGGCTCCCAAACGGTAGATATGGTGGGGGTAAATTTCAGGCTCAATCTGGCAGCTCTGCTTCTGGGGAATAGTCGACGTCTCCGTGAGGTTATCTGTAAGTACAATTACAAAGAATGAAATATATTAACACGTTCTCTTTTGGGAAATAGGAACCTATGCGGCGGCCACTATCGAAATAGAAATAAATTAGTTTCTGAGACATCCTGTTCTTATAATGACATTTTAGACAGATGGAAAATTGCAAATTCAAAATAATAGAATAATCTTCACTTTTACACTGAAATCTGAAAAAACTAATTTTTATCTATTCAAAGCTTGTTACTGGGGTACGCTCTGGCTGTTTGCGGAATACCCGACCTTGTGTTACAAAGCTCATTGTGTATACAATTATAGATGTATTTGTGTTAAAAGATTGTCATTAACAATAAATAAATCAATATGCATCTAATACCCACAATTATTTTAAGTTACAGCCGACTTTTAGCTATAAATCTGTATATATGTGTATCCAGGTACCCCGTTTGTACTGCAACAATAATTTCCTTGGTTGGACACACAGGGGTTAATTACACTGTAAACAATTTCGGGAATTTTTCTTAATTTTTAGTAGGGAAAAATTCACATTTTCGTTTGGGAAAATCATTTTCCCTACCATTTTTGGAAATTTTCCTAAAAGTTCTTATAATTCTTTAAAAAATCGAGAAAAATTCGCCCAAAGTTTGGAAATATTCCCAAAAATTTGGGGAATTGAATGATTCTTACTGAATGTAGGAAATCTTTCCAGAAATTACGTTTAATTATCCACGTAGATTAGGTACATTTTCTGAAAATTCTTGAAGTATTATCGTATGTTTAGATGTTTTGACGCTGTTGTATTCTACAAGGAGGTTTCTGTTGGAGTGTAAGGCTTTGGTTTTCCATTAAAACGGTCAAGTTGTAGCCCTTGCTTTTTTATTAATATTCCACAAATTTAAGATGATTTTAAGTTATAACATAATATCATTCCGCCTTAGGGAAAATACCATAAATTTGTAATGAAATTCCTTAGGGAAAATGCTCTGAATTTTTAAAATGATTCCATAAAAAATGTATAAAAAAAGTATAGTATATCAGTAAACAAATTTTACATATTAAAAAAATCAAAATTTGTGATTATCTTTAAAACGGTCAGGGTAACGTGAAAACGAAGTAAATTTTAAGGCTTTTAAAGAGGGAGATTATCTTCGGCCAAATTTAACTAACCCAATAAAAAGATTTTTCAAATACAAAAAAAATTCAAATGTAGGTTATGTAGATTAAGCGCAAGGTTTGAAAAGGATTAAAAGATTGGTTTCCAGTTAACTTAGAGAGAGTGAACGTTTGTTTCTGTTTAGTGTGTGATTCATTCGGTTTGGTTTCGAATTCACACTAATCCATTCGAACTGATGTCGGCAGGGATTGAAAAATTGATTTCAGATCTGCTTGTTTTGAAGTGGGTATTGAGAATAAGATTCAATTTGTGGTTGAAAGACGGATTCATAAGTGCCCTTGTAATCTGAAAAAAGGAATATTTTCCTGCTCTCCTTTCCCCTTAAACCAACCAAATCCCCTTCCTTTTCAAATCACAATGAAAAACAAAAACACAAATTACCAACGTTTTGGCACTCATACAGGGAAAGGAGAGGAGGAAAATGTTCCTTTTTTCATATTGCAATGGGAACATTTTGTGGTGGTTGTCCAAATTTGGTCGTTAGATTCTTGAATTTATTTTCAGGAATTGCTTACATCAACTTGATTATTGGACTTTAAAAAAGGGTTTTAAGTTTGATTTTTATCTAATTTAAATATCCTAAATTTTATTTTGAGTTAGCCCAAACTGCAAAAGGAAATTCAGAAATACTTGCAAAATATCTCAAATGACGAAAACAGGCGCGCTCGAGCACGCGATCGGGCTTGTAAATTATGAAACAAAGCAATAAAAATACGTATTTTTCAGTGTCAATGCACATTATGGATTGTAATTATATAAATTTATTGAAATTATGCATGTTTCCGCGTAGCTAAGAATAAAATTTACGGCAAAATAAAAAATAAATATTGAGGTAATCATTGAGAATAAAATTTGAAGTTTATTCTGCAATATCTCAATGAGCAGCCCTAGACCGAGTTACAGAAGTAAATATAATATACATTTGATATAATAGGGATGAACATAATTTTAAAAAGTTTGCAATTTGGACAAAATCAAGTGCGAAGGACGAGATACGTAATGAGAATGTGTTTGTTGAAGCCAGAGGAGCTTTAACAATAAGGAATTCACAATAATCAAATTACATTGCTTATCAACTAATGTTGATAAAGTAAAATACTGAGCGCATAGCGAGAGATAAATACATAGTCGAGCGCGAATCGCAAGACATATACATCATCGAGCACAATTCACACATACTCTTCTCCCTAGAGATCCAAAACCTATTCAAAACGTCCATTCACCCATATCTCATCCTCGCCATAAGCTCATGACTTCCTTTCTCTCCTTTCTCGCACAAATATTGCGCCCTTTCTCTTGAAATAATCCACGCATAGTTCCTGTTAAACCTTGAATCTCTTATTCTCTTAACCCCTGCTGCCTTCTCTCTCTCCATGCCGTTTTTCTTAACCATCTCATATACCTGCCTTCCTTCCTCATGAATTCTTTTTACTTCATCCATATGAAGTTCATTCGTTCTAAAATACTTTTTCCTTTTAACCTCATCTTTCCTTTTTAACCTCCATATTCTAAAAATTTCTCCTCGTATTTACGCGCTCGACTCCCCGTTATAAATTCTAAACTCGTTCTTTCTGTCTCCCTTCTGACAATATAATTAGGTGTATTACTTGCCAACTTCAGTATCGACTTATCATAACTCTCCTGTATCCTATTTTTCCCTTCACTTTCCTTCCACCTTACCCCCCCCCCCCCCCCCCCCCCCCCCACATACGTCCACTACATAAATTAAGACACTTATTACTAGCGACTTAAACAAATTCATTCTCCTTCAAAAATCGTCTACAAAAAGCTTCCTTCCCAGCCCCCACACCTTCCTTATCACAACATGTGCCTTTTTCACTCTTTCTCTTCTGTATGACCCTTCACTCTGCCATTTCTTCAAAACAGGCAGCCCACGTACACAAACTCTTTCATCTTCTGCACCGTCTTTCCCTTCCCCTTCAGTCACCTCCCTTATCTCTTCCACCTCTTTTCCTGAACATCATAACCTTGGACTTTACCACATTTATCTCTAAACGATTCTTATCCATATATCTTCCAAACATTTTCATCATATCCTTCAAAGCCTCTTCATATACCACCTATACCCTCTATATCAGGCCCTTCTCCAATTCCCTCTCCGTCATCGCCTCCTTTAACCTTCCCCTATCCACCAAAGGGAACGCGCCTTTGATATCCACAAAAAATGCGTACACTTTCAAAACCCTTCTTCGCTACTTCTAAATTCACCACATGCTGCAAGACGTAATAAGTATTGATAGTGCTCCTTTTCTCCCTAAAGCCTGCCTGCTTTTTTGGCAATATTCCTTTCCTCTATATATTCTTCCGCAGTCTTTTCGCCAACACCATCACGTAAACCTTTTTCACCGCATTCATTAGCGTAATCTCTCTATAATTTTTCTGCCTTTCCGTATCCCCTTTTTTTATACAGTGAAACGATCAACCCCTTCTTTCCCCCTCTTGGTAATATCTCCCCTCTTTAGACTTTCCCTTACATCTTGTGTATTAAACAACCATACTTCGTTCTCTACCTCGTCCAGCCCTGCTGCCTTACACCTTTTCAACTTCCTTATCTGTTTCACTATCTCCTCGTCATTCAGCTTCTATCCACCTACCTTCTTTGTTCTTCTAATCTCCTCATCTCTCTTCCGAGAATCTCCGCCCAGAAATGATTATTTAAAAAAATGTCCTGCATTACTTACTCCTTATCTTCTCACTTATTCCCAAACTACGTTTCCTAAATCGATTTATTATCTTCCTTACGGCCCCTTCTGTCTTAATAATTCTTAAATCCCCTTCTAGATTTTTTTGCTTTTCCTGCTTTTTTTTTCTTACACATCAAACGTACCTCTGCTAATTGCTCCTGATACTTTTCTAGCGCCTTCTTTGGCATGGCTACATATTATATCTATCAACGTTACCTCCATCTTACTGACGTACGGGTATTATCCCCCTTGGTTTCCTGTTACCATACAATTCTTCACTGCCCTTCCTTTATCCTCCATCCAGTATCTTAGAACCTTACCCTCTTTATTTATTACTCTGTCCTTCGATCTTCTTTCAAAACTTTCACCCTCCTTTAGAGGCCCCTTTCCCTTTCCATTCTCGTCCCACAATGCCAAATTCCTGGATAAGCCTTCAGAAATACTCAAATTTTTTCTTGACCCCTGCTGCATTCCAGTATAGCATCTTCACTATTCCACCTTCATGCTTTATCCCCACCTCCCATCTTTCTACGAAACAAGTCCCCCTGCACTACCTTCGATACCTCTTTCTACTCGCTCCACACCCACATTTTCCCCTCTATTTTTATTTTCGTATACCTTAGATTTGTCGTGCAACCTTCACTCATCACCCTCCTAGCCCTGCCGTTCATCATTCTCTGTATATCCCTTTCCTTTCACGTTAAATTGTAGTTGATAAGAACTCCCTTCTCCTTTATCCTATTCTTATTTCGCATGACCTCTAACTTGTCTTCCCTGTCCTTTAATTCCGTGACCGCCACTTTATTCCCCTTTTCTTCCTCCAGCCGAACTTTACCTCTCTTGCCCTGACCCCCCCCCCCTATGCTATGTAGAAGTCCTTCCACACCCTCTCTTTCTTTCCCGCTCCTTAGCTTCAACCCTCTTACTGCAATATCATTTCTATTTTCTCTATATTCTCATCACCATTGCCCTTATCCCTTTTCTAGCAGCCACAATTTCCTTTTCGTTCCTACGCTCTTCCACTTTTTCTTCTATCATGTGCTCCATCCTCTCCCAGATTTCTGCTTTCTACTTTCTGCTCATCCTCTTTTCTACTACATACTGCCATGTCTCACCTTTTCTTTATCTTCTCTAGCCTCTGGTATGTTCTTTTCATCCACACGCAAATTTCCTCTACCACGTGGTTCACTTCCACATTTTCCTCCTTTCTTACTAACAATACTACTCGCTCAAACCCTTCTACGTTGTTCCTCAGCTCTTTCATTTCCTTTTCGCATTTAGCTTCTCTAATTCTCATTTGCTCTCTGATACCCTCCATCTGCTTTTTTCCTCTTACGCCTTCTCTCAATCATCTTATCTCACCTATTAACATCCACAGTGCGTCTTTTTCCGAATACCCTTCCATTTTCGGGGTGGAGACTACTTGTCCCACTGCTTCTCTTGAAAGGATTCTGCTTCGTTCTCACAGTGCAGCTTTTCCCCTGTCTACTGACGTTGCGCGACCCCGGGACCAGACGCTGCTACTCGCAGTCGCGCGTGGAAAAATCCTTCCCAATCTACGCAACTTTCAGCACTGTCGATTACCCTCTTCGGTTCTGTCTCTCCCTACGCTTTCGTCGGTAACGAGGACTTCTCTATACGACATTTACTGTAACCGACAGATGTTTCTGAACTCTGTTGGCTGTAACGTGTCCGAGGTTCGATCTACAAGGAATCTAATTTTCAAAGCAGGTTTCTGTCAAGTGAATGTTAAAACGTCAGAAAGTGAAAGAATGCTAAAATACAAATAAGTCTTTGAACAGGAATTTTAACATTAATTTGAGTTCATTTTTAAATTTATAAAAACGATTATGTGGAAATGCCTGGCTGCGAATTACGCGTATACTAACTTTAATACATTCTACAATTTCAAAGATGAGGCGCATCTATTTATGGTTGAAAAAGCGCGTGACCTAAATTTAGTTTAGCGATTGAAAAGTATCTAATCTCTCCAGAGGAAAGGAGTGACTATTTCATCACCTCCGAGGAAGATTTCTGAGAGTTGAAGAACGCACTGGCCCAATTGTAGCCAATTATCACAGCAATTCATTGCACACTCTTCAAAATTGCCACATTCATGGAAAAGTCGTGGAAAGCACCGAGAGTACCAATACTGTCACCGTGGGAGGCTTGTTCGGCCACTCTGTTTTATATACGACCGTTTTCGCACTTAAAATTCTCCAGAATCTCGGTACTTTACTGTCGAAAATGTATTACCTTTTGAAGAAACCCAAAAGTCCCTAGCATCCGCGTGTATCAGCACTGTGACACTCATGCTGACCAGACTGGGGCACTCCAACTGTCTCTATAATAGCCCTTTTTCCAGGTTTACATTCTATCTTCTAAATCTAAAATTTTTCTTATAAAAGCTTATTCGAAATTACATGCGTATGTACAGTCAAGATGTCCGTAAATCGTGAGAACCCTAAAAAATAAACTTTAAATTCCAATGCATTCCTTTCTTTTACGATTATAGCTATTTTGAAAACAGAATTGACGTGAATAGAAAAGAGCAGAAGAAATTAAAAAAGATATACGGAAATATAGATTGACAGAAAGATAGTAAAAGATTAAAGTGGATTAATGATAAAGGATAGGATGAGATAGAGAAGTGGGGTTAAAAAAATAGAAGTAAATTTATATTAACAAAGAGACAGAAAATTAGAGACGTTAATAGACGTAGGATAGGATGAGATAGAGAAAAGGAATTTGTCAAAAATAGACAGGCATTTAGATCGAAAGACAGATAGAAAAATATTAAAGTGGGTATATAAAGGATAAGATGAGATAGAAATGACAGTATTAAAAAAAATGGACGTGAATTAAGATTGATAAAGACGTAAAATGGGATACATATGTTTTATCTATTAAAAAATATAACATCTCTACCTTTTAGCCCCTTTTTTCAAATTAAAAAATAATAAAGCGGGATATTTTACGATCAAATATGTATAAAGGTCATTGGTTCAATTTGACCTTGAAGGTCACTTTAAGGACATTAGGACTTAAAGAAGGACCAAAATCCTCTAATATTAGCTGCTTTTAGAAAAATTGCATATCAATGGAAGTTATCTGTTTCAACAAGGCACATTCATTAGTGACATTGATTGTAAGCTTTAAGGTCGTAACTGATAAAAATTAGATTTAATTTTAGCGTTGATCAGGAAAAAAGAGGTGGACGTAATAAACTCTGTTCCCATTGAATTACTTAAATATCGTAAATCTCCTTGCTTCTCACCTATTGGGGTGCTTGATTATCGTGAATCTCCTTGCCTCCCATGCTTCGAGCTGCTTCATTTTCGTGAGGACCCTTGCTTCTTACGTTACGGGGTGTTTGATATCATGAGGCCCCTAGCCTCTCATGTTTCGGGATGCTTGATTATCGTAAGGCCACTTGCCTCACACGTTTTGCGGTGCTTGATTATCGTGGGTGTCCTTGTCTCCCACATTTGGAGGTGCTTGATTATCATGAGACCCCTTGCATCTTACGTTTCGGTGTGCTTCATTATCGTGATGCCCCTTACCTCTCACGTTTCGGGGTGCTTGATTATCTTACATCTCCTTTGCTTCCATGTTTCGGGGTGCTTGCTTATCGTGAGTCTCCTTGCCCCTCATGTTTCGGAATGTTTGATTATTGTGAGTTTCCTCGCCTCTCACGTTTCGAGGTGCTTGATTATCGTACATCCCCTTTGCTTCCATATTTCGAGGTGCTTGATATTCGTGAGACACCTTTCCTCTCACGTTTCGAAGTGCTTG
>NC_046664.1:110576202-110587660 GCF_010883055.1 Belonocnema kinseyi | reverse complement strand
GAGTCTCCTTGCCTCTCATGTTTCAGAATGTTTGATTATTGTGAGTTTCCTCGCCTCCCACGTTTCGAGGTGCTTGATTATCGTACATCCCCTTTGCTTCCATATTTCGAGGTGCTTGATATTCGCGAAAAACCTTGACGCTCACGTTTCGAAGTGCTTGATTATCGTGAGGCCCCTAACCTCTCATGTTTCGGGGTGTTTGCTTATCGTGAGTCTCCTTGCCTCCCATGTTTCGAGCTGCTTCATTTTTGTGAGGACCCTTGCTTCTTACGTTACGGGGTGTTTGATATCATGAGGCCCCTAGCCTCTCATGTTTCGGGATGCTTGATTATCGTAAGGCCACTTGCCTCACACGTTTTGCGGTGCTTGATTATCGTGGGTGTCCTTGTCTATCGCATTTGGAGGTGCTTGATTATCATGAGACCCCTTGCCTCTTACGTTTCGGGGTGCTTCATTATCGTGATGCCCCGTACCTCTCATGTTTCGGGGTGCTTGATTATCGTGGGTCTCCTTGCCTCCCACATTTGGAGGTGCTTGTTTATCGTGCGGCCCCTTGCCTCTCATGTTTTGGGGTGCTTGCTTATCGTGAGTCTCCTTGCCTCTCATGTTTCGAGGTGCTTGCTTATCGTGAGTCTCCTTGCCTCCCACATTTGGAGATGCGTGATTATCCTGAGGGCGCTTGTCTCTCACGTTTCAGGATGCTTGATCACACAGGCCGAAAAAATTTGATAAAAGTCAAAAGCCAGAAAGCAGACTAAAAGTTTTCGAAGAATTTTGATGCGCTGAATCCGATTTAGATTCAGATTTATGCAACGACTTTTCTATTGCTGACGGTACGATATTTTTTCTTCAAAATATTATCTCAGCGGTTTTCGAGGGTGCCCTTTCTATTGCCAGTGTTAGTTATTTGTTATAACCCCTAGAAGATCCAATATGGCGGCCACAATTCAGGGCTTTAAAAAAGAATAAAGTGTCCCTTGAAAATGTTATCTGAGGGGTTTTCGGGGGTTCCTTTTCGATTGGCTCAGTTTTTTGTTATAACTCCTAGAAGAGCGAATATGGAAAACAGTTAGGGCTTAAAAAAAATGTACTATTATGATTCATTTAATATTCTAAATTTACTTAGGATTTTCCAGCTTACTAAGGCAAGACTCAATATTTTCCAGCCACTTAAGGCCGGACTTGGGATTGTCTAGCTAAGCAAGAAAGTACTTAATATCTTCCAGCCAATTAAGGCAAGACTTTAGATTGCTTAGCCAATTATGGCAAGCCTTTAGATTAATCAGCCAAAAAAGGCAAGACTTTTTATCGTCCAGCCATTTAAGACAAGACTTTGAATCGTCCAGACAGGCAAGGCAAGACTTACGATTGCCCATTCAGTTAAGGCAAGACTTGGGATTGTCCAGCTACGCAAGGAAGTACTTAATATTTTCCAGTCAATTGAAGCAAGACTTTAGATTGCCCAACCAATCAAGGAAAGACTTTAGATTGCTCAGCCAATAAAGGCAAGACATTGTATCGCCCAGCCAGTCAAGGCAAGACTTTGAATCACCCAGTCAGTCAATACATAACTTTGAATCGTCCAGCCAGTTAAGGCAAGACTTACGATTGTATGTCCAATGAAGGTAAAACTAATTGCTTGTTTTCTTATGGAAACGTTCGCGCTTCATGTCAAACGATCGTTGAAGAGACTTTCGTTTATGACTAGTAGGTTTATTATGATTTCTTTGCAAAGACTCCAACATTTTCTGGGAAATAATCCAAATGAGATTTGAGAAAATGTAATTTCATACTCATCAAACCACCTAATCTTTTAAAATTCTTTAACATACTAGATACAATAGTTCTAAACTTTGGATCTTGATTGTTCCTTAGAAATTTCTGTACAGCATCTTTGAAACTCAACCATGCATCCTTTCCAATAGATGTCATGGTTTTGATAAAGTCATCATCTTTGATAAGTTTTATTATATCAGACCCAACAAAAATACCTTCCTTAAGTTTGGCATCACTTAAATGCGGAAATGTAGATCTGATATAATTGAAACATTCTCCTTTAATGTTTAGGGCAATAAGACTTTCATAAACAACAATATACTGAGCAACTTTCTACTCTAATCTGTCTGGCCATTTCTCCGTTATCTTATGTTCATCCCTTGCGCGGCTGTCTCAAAGGCAAAGAAAACAAGGGAATTTAATGTTTCCTGATTGTAAACCTATGATAAGATTTATCATTTTGAAGTCATCACAAATAAGCCAATTATGGACATTGTATTTTATTTTAATCAGGAGTAATTGGAAAGTATCATAAGATTCTTTCAGTGTAGTTGAGTGACCTACTGGAATTGCAGCGTAGTTATTTCCATTATGTAATAGTACTTCTTTCAGACTTTCTGTAGAAGAATCTATGAAAAGACGCCAATCCTCTGGCGCATATAAGTTTATTTTTTATAAATTAATGAGTCCTTCGATATCATTACAATACACAATCCCACTGTCCATTGAAAAGTACTTGTTAAACTTTTCTTCTCTATTTCTGTAAACACTTACTCTATTGCCAGGTAAAAATAGTTTCCTCTCTTTGAGTCTTGTAACGCAAAGCTCAGCTTTATCTTTTGGAGAATCAAGGTCATGTATAAAATCATCTAATCCGTCTTGGTCAAAAAATTTAGGACTTTCATCATCTGATTCTTCCCAAGAAGAATCTTCAGTTGCATTAGGATCGTCAGTATCCATTGATTCGTGAGTTGATCGCTCACTTTTGTTTTGAGATTGATTTCTAATACCAATCTTGGCTGGTGTAACACTTTTTACATCAGGGTAAACGATCTTCTCTAAATACTTTTTAGAAAAACCTCCTTTTTTGAATAAGCAAAAGTAACAATCAATATGATGATCGTTGGGCTCACATAAAACAGGTGGTTGAATAACAGTCTGCGTCTTGCTACTTTCATCTTCCCAATTTGACAAATTTAATCTACAAGCATGACAAATTGAGGTTGGTACCCACGGTTTATCCAAATTTTTTATTGAAGTCCCGTAACAGTTGAAGTATGACGTTTTTATCGAATCATTGATTGATCGACGGTATTTCTCCGCTAAATACTTTCCACAAACTTGACAAAACGTATTAACTTTCTTAGCGGAAGGAGTTCTTGAACTCATTTTTTTTCTTATAATGAACAGTAACGTGGAAATTCTAAAACTCACTATATACAAAAATCACGATCGACACGAAATGTAACCACTAAACAGATTTCAAATACAAAAAGAATTTTATTACCTACACATCCAACCGTTAGCCCGCCACTCAAACCTGATTTCTAACCCGGAAAGATTTGTAGCGAAAAACGAATTTCATCACCTACACATAACACGTCATAAAAGCGTTGCCAGCTCAGTGAGCCAGCTAGGGATCGAAGACTGTCTGCGCCGTAGAACGGCGCGTACATACAGCGAATCTGAACATTAGAATGCACACAGAGTGCACAGTAGCATTCCGCGCAGTCCGTCTTCTTTTGTTTTATCAATGTGCGAAGTTTGGTTCCAAATGACTGCACGCTTTTTAGTTGGTATTTTGTACGGGATCCTTTGTTCTTTTTTAAAGCCCTAAATTGTGTCCGCCATATTGGATCTTCTAGGGATTTTAACAAAAAATTGACACTGGCAATCGAAAGGGCATCCTCGAAAACTCCTGAGATAATATTTTGAAGAAAAAATATCGTACCGTCAGCAATACAGAATGCGTTGTATAAATCTGAAAACCTCAGCGTTATAGGGTTCAAACGCTAAAAAAAATTTCAAATTACAATATTTTGGTGAAATATAAAGGTAACCTAATAAATCAAAGTAGGTTTGAAAGGAGAAGATTAGTACTTTCAAATTCCAAATTAGATTTTGTGGTAGACATTTTTCTTGTTCGGTTACGTAACCTCAAAGACAGCTAAAAAATGCATTTTTTGCACATTTAAGTTAGGATATCTTGAAAACCTGACGTACAGCAGAAATTTTGAGCTCGGATTCGGATTCAGTGCAACAAAATCCTTCGAAAATGTTAGGTCTGTTCTCTGGCTTTAAAAATTGTCGCCTGTGTAATTGTTCTTTGCCAGAATTTCGGGTCTTTTATTTATATTTAAAACAAGATATTATTCTGCATCAGACATGCCCCCCGCGAACCCAGAATCTCCAGGCTCTTCATAATTAAACAGTCCACCAACGCCCTGCCACAATTCCTCCTCGTCTTCCTCTTCATGAATTTCAATAGGAATAACTATTGATTCCGAAAAAGATCCAAAAAAGATATTCACGAAGAAGAGCGAGTAAGATGGCTCAGTGTCCCGATAATTTCTCGCGTAGAGCACGGTCCTAAACCACCTGAATCCTCAATTTTATTGATTCGAATTTGAATTACTTGGTTGTGATTCATGTTTGTTACATTCCAATTAGCACTGGCCACAGCCGACATGCATGCCCAACATGTACTGACATTTCGCATTTCGAAGGGACTCTTCCTCAAAGGGCCCTACGGGAAGTCTACCTTTCAAATGGAAACACTGGCACCTCCATAGCCAGAGGCCATTTACTTTTGCAGTCCATAGCATAGCTGAAAGATGCTTAATTGGAGAATGTTTTTCCTGGAGTCTTTCCCAATCGGACTGGAATGAAACTGAAAAATAAAAGGAAAGATACCCCTACTGGTAAATGATAAATCTTAGCCGTATTGTTGCTATCCTTTAAAAGGTATTCTCCCTCGGAGTCGGTTTCGTCCTTGTTGTCCATTTCAATTTCAATTTTTTCGTAAAAAAAAAGAAAATTTGAAATAATTTCCTTCTAATTTATTTTATGTTTTTAATTTTCACTAAATTGAATTTCACTTTAAAAAATAGAAGAAGATTGACAATATCCCTCTATAGCGCCTTTAAATTCTTTCACCTTTAAATTCACTTTCCCGAATTTCACTCCTCATGTCATCTATGCAAGGGTTATGAATCGACTAGCCCTTACAAAAAACCCTTCGCTTATCTTTTTTCCGTAAGCGAATGCACTGCCAAACTTAATAACTCAACACAATATCTCTTTTCCTTATCTTTATTTTCTAAAGTCCCTTGATAGCGAACAAAATTATTGGATTAATTCTATATTCAAAATTTCAGACAAAACACTCTTTTGGGTGTCAAATAATTCTATCTTAATAATTAATTCAATATCAAGATTAAAACAAAAAAAATCTGACACACGTGTTATTGTTTTTGATCTAAATCCCCTCCCTATCTAAGTCATTTTTATATGAAATATAAAACAAAACAAAAAATAGACAATACAACAACAAAAATTCACATCAATTATATTTTTATACTATAGTAATTTATCCTTTGAAAACTTTAGTTTTCTCTGTTTCTTCAAAAAGATTTATTTTAATCAATCGATATTTTTCACAGATCTCCAATTATCAATTTTTATGGGGTTATGTCTATTTTTAAGCGCGAAGATTTGAATTTCCGTAAAAGGAATGCGAGCAAAAAAAACTTGTCGCATAAATTTTAAAGCAAACAAATAAGTAATAAAAATGTATACTAGAAAATACAAATATTTATGTAAACCTGATATTTTATATATAAAAAAAGAAAATTCACTCAAAATCTCTCAAATACTAACATTTAATTTGATAAGTTCTCTAATTTTAGTATATCTTCAGCTTTAATTATTTAAAATATTTTTTATTCAAATAATATTCATATATCAGTATTTTAAAATTTAATCATATTTGATATAGTACACTTCAAATTATACTTGTTAAAAATAAGGGTAAAATTGTTTTTCTTAAATATTCATGAGATATAGCCTTCCTTATGTAAAGGCGATGAAGTTTTATAATTCAATGAAAAAAAACTAATTTTGTTGAAAATTAATTCCAAAGATATGAGAGTATTCCCGCAATTCCCTGGGTGTTAGTCTAAGATTTAGTATAAATCAAGATATTGAATATCTTATGTAAGTTTCGCTTTAAAATTATTAATTAAAATTTTTTTGATTTATTTGCTAAAATTTGATTTTGAAGTTGTCTTTCCCTTTCTTTATTTTACAAATACTCTGATCGTTCAATTAAATGATCAGATAAGAAATTTCCATTAATAATTAATTTATTCAATCAAGTATATATAAATTCTAAGAATTATTGCTTTGCTTAAAATATATTTTTCGTTTGTTCCAGATTTTCAACCAAGCTGAAATATTTCCATCAATTAAAAGAAAAAAGGTAGATATAATGGACATGGGTTTCCTTTCTGAAAATGAATTTCGTTGTTTGATTTGATTTTAATCAATTTTCTTTAGTTCGAGTTTTAGATTAGTTTCAACAATTCTGAGTTTGAAATATTAGGGATTTCTGTCGAAGTTTCTGTCACTTCTAGATTATGTGCATCATTATTGGTGCTTAATGGACGAGCACACAATTTTAATTTATCAGTGTGAACTATTTTTGTTTTATTGGGCCCCATTTAAATTAAGGCATTTCTTTCGCCTAACAATTTTTCTAGGACATAGGGACCATGGAAGTAGGGGTCGAATATATTTTTCCTCTTGTTTACTCTCAAGTAGACTTGTTCTCCCTCCTTGAAGTATTTAGGATTAGATCTTTGATCGTAATATCGTTTAGATTTTTCCTTAGCTAATTGAATTCGTTCCCAAGCTATTGATTGAACATTATCCAATTTCTGAAAGAGTCCCTTTCAATATCCGAGATAAGTCTTATCTGATTCTGAAAGAGTGAAACTATTTGGAATATTAGCTTCTCTTCCGAATATTAACGTATAAGGAGCAAAACCTGTAGCTTCATGTATGCTAGTGTTATAAGAAAACACAGCAAATCTAAGCCAATCGTCCCAATTGGTGAAAATATCGAATTGTCTTAAGTATTCAATCAATGTTTGATGACTACTTTCTAATGAACCTAAACTTTGTGGGTGATACGCAGTTGATTGAATTTTTTTATGCGAAAAATTTTGCAAAATGTTTGAATGCACTGACTGATCAAATTTGGTCCTTGGTCAGTGTGAATCGTACGAGGGCAACCGTATCCTGAAGTAAATTCCTCAGCTAAAGCTAAAGCTATAGTCGCTGAATCAATATTCCTCAAAGGAATCGCATCAGAATATTTTGTAAAATTACACTGAATAGTCAAAATATAAATATTTCCTTTCAAAGATACTGGAAGGGGTCCAACTAAATCAATTTGAATTTTGTCAAAAGGTACCCTTGGAGTATCAGTGATAATCATGGGTTGTCTAGTCCTAATTCGTTCCAATTTATTTCTTTGACAGTTAGTACAAGAACCTACTATTCTTTGAACGTCAGCCTTCATGTTTTCCCAGTAATAGATATCTCTTACTCTCCAATAGGTCTTTGAGATTCCCTTATGACCTCCTACTACTGATTCATGAAATTCTCTTACTATATGATCCCTCATATTACTAGTTCTACCGAGAGCCAAGAAAGTTCACCTAAATCATTTCCTTTACTTGAAATTCTTACTGAAGTTATCTGTAAAGCTTCCATAGATTTCTTTAAAGCAATTACCGCTTCTGAAAGTACTTTTATAACTATTACTTCTTCCCTCTTCTTATTCACAACAAGACTAAAAAAATCGCCCATTACAATTAAAAGCGATAGTTTCACTGGGCTACGAAATTTCTTTTCGGATATCTTCAATCCGTAAAAGACTTTGAAGGGTGTGAGATGCGAAAGCGATAGGTAAGTCTTCTCCTATAGGACTCTGACTTTAAACTCCACCGAGTGAGTAATTCGACGCATCTGTGGTCAAAACAAATCGTTTCTTACAATCTGGGTACTGCAATATAGGTTCAGTACATATCTTATCTCTAAGAATTTCAAAAGCCTCCTGTTGGGTTGGAGTCCAAATAAATTGAACATTGTCCTTGAGAAGTAAAGTCAGAGGTTTAGCTATCCTGAGAAATCACGTGTCCCAAATAAGCAATTTCACGCTTAAGAAAATGACACTTCTCAGGCTGGAGAGTCAATCTAGCAGATTTTAATCGAGCAAGCAGAGCTCTCAATTTCCTAGAATGTTCTTCCAATGAAGAAGCATAAATCACAATATCATCCATACAGACGTGTAATTCAACACCCTGGAGACCTGTGAGTACACAGTCCATTACCCTTTGGAAAGTCGCTGGTGCGTTCTTTAAACCAAATGGCATTCGAGTGAACTCTAAATGCCCATGTGGCATTGAAAAGGCAGTTTTTTGCTGAGATTCAGGATCTAATCGAATTTGATGGAACCCTGATGCTAAATCTAGGACAGAGAAATACTTTGCTCCACCAAGTTGAACCAAAATATCAGTTATGTTGGGAAGCGGGTAAGCATCACCAACTGTTTTCTCGTTTAAGGAACGATAATTTATAACCATCCTCCACCTTTTATTTCCTTCAGAATCTGATTTCTTGGATACAACCCACAAAGGAGAATTGTAGGGAGAAACTGAGTATTTTATTATTCCTGAATTTAAAAATTTATTAGTTTGTTCCTGTATTTCGTCCTTGTGAATAGGAGGATAACGATATTGTTTAGTATTGACTGGAGTTTCGTCGGTAGTAATTATTCTATGAGATAAAATATTCGTAGCGCCTAATTGGTCACCTTCTAGGAAAAACTGAGGGGAGTACTCTGAAAGAATTGGAAGAACACTTCCCTGTTCTTCATTATTCAAGTCTGACATATTCATAACTTTCAACATTTTCGCAAATCGGGAGGATAAGTTTTCCTGTCTATCGGTGGAAAATTAATTTCCATTCGAACGATTTAAAGGTGCTGCTACATCATATTCCTCAAGTGTCAAAGGGGGAATAGTTAAACTGACCTTTTTCGGGTAGAATTTATAATAAAAAGGTTCTCTTCTCCATTTTTATTAAGAACTAAAGCCTCTCCAGCAAAAATGCCAGGTCCACATGGAATTTTCCTAACATATCCTATAAAAAGTTGATCATTTGAAAAATTTATAACTACTCTATGTTGTTTAAAAATGTTATTCCTATAATTCCATCCTGAAGTATAGGGAAATTCTTAGAATTATCTGAAAAGCGGTTTCAAGTCCTTTTATCATTAATCTAACTTCTCAAAGAGTAGGTATCATGTCTGAGCCAATTCCTATCAAATTGAAAATTCGTTTCCGATTTATCTTGAAAAAAGGCTTTAATCTATTTTCTTTAATCAAACTGACACTGGCTCCAGTATCGATCATAAAAATACATTTCTCGTAAAGAAAAGCTACATTTTTCAATTCTACTGTAGGGGCTAGTCCATCCTCCCCTAATTCCCTGAGTTTGAGAATGACTCTTTTATTTGAATCTGTGTCAACAGATTCCGGTCTTTTCTGAAATAAATCATGATTTGACTTTTGACCCTGAAATTTTTGTCGTAATTGTTCACACTCCAAGGAATGTTTTTTATGGAGTCGACAATCCTTAAAAGTATGATTATTCCGGTGACCATAGTGACAACTAGATTCCTCCCGAGCCCTTTTTTCGCTCGCAATTTAGACATTTTCAACTTTACCAGGCGAGGACTGACTTGAGGTTATATTCCAATTTCGCACTTTATATTAACACTTTTTCTCGTCTTAATAAAAAAAAATTGATAAATTTTCACAATATTCAAATTCTGACTACATACAATAAGAGCGAGAAAAATAATCACTCCACAGTTTTTTTATATTAAATTTCCACTCCTTTGAGATGATCTGGAAGTTCGAGCTGAAGTTCCATTTGAAGATCTAGTAGACCTCTAAAAAATTCGTCGAAGTTCTGCAACTCTAGAAATCCCCTGATGCGTAACCTTTCACAGGCCATCCAACGCTGCGGTAACCCTTAACGGGTCCGTCATCAGGAACGATGATCAAAACTTAGGATTTTTCAAATAAATGAAAATCCCCAAGTCAATGATTGTTAGAGGAATATCTGGTGTTCTCTTTCAAACATAAATAATTCTGGTGCAATTTTACAACACCCTCTGCTATCGGGAGAAAAACCACCCCAAAACCCTGATAGAGAATCGCGGCTTTAGTGAAGAAACTTTTCACTCTAACACTCACACGTACCAGTGGGCCAAGAGCTACTCGATCCACCCCTGGATTCACTGGACGAGTTCAATTAAAATAGAAAAGACCTTTTTTCAATAGAAAAATTACTCTGATTTTTCCATTTAAAAAAATTTTTAATTCCCCTGTTTTTTAATTAATTTTGAAATATTCCAATTTCAGGAAACCAGTAGGTATGTGGCTAGGTGAGATACAGAATTTATAATATCTTTCACCGAGATATACTTCAATGCAGATACATCCTTCTCCGTCGTCGTAGATGCGGTAAATTTGGAATGGTGGGGAATCCGGATCAGAAAGAACTTCAACCAGTCTCATCAGAAGTGAACTTGGATCAGACATTTTTATATTTGTCACATTACATCAAAAAAAAAAAAATTAAATTCATTTTTATTCTGCGAAGTAGAAACAACTCTGTTCCCGAGAATTATGGTTCGCTTTTCTTGCTGTAATTTTTTAAGTAAATCATCTAATTTTTGCATTCCTTGGGGTATATTCTTGCGACCTGTTGGTGGTTCCAGGTAAACACGTTTACATCCTTTAGGGTCCATGAACTTTCTCCACGCCTGAAGGCCGTCCATAGTGATTGAGAAGCTTAGTTGGATCAAAACCAGTAGAAAAGTCCCATGCTTGGTCAGGCGAACGTCTTTGAGCTTGGTATACTGAATTGGTGACCCAGTTCCCACGGTCCGGAGGTGCAATCCCACACAAGCTGTCACCAATTTGTTACGTCTCCAGCGCTGCTGTCGATTTGAAGAATTGTAGGTTTCGATCTGTTTTATCCTGGATTCGTTGCGGACGTTGAGTGATAAAAATCACTAACCGCGCGAACTGGTCGAGGTTCAAATAACAGACACAACACAATAATTTATAGAACAAAGAAATAGTTTTTATTTAACTTCAATTTAAATATTAAAGATTCTTTAATGAAGATTGAATGTCCTATTCCGTCGCCGAGAATAGTTTGTTCACACAAATAAAATTTCGTTCAGGTTTGACATTTTTAAAGTTTTATTTAATTAAAACAATTTTAATTAAAAGGTTTCTATTTTCACTTCACTATATGAGCTTTTTCTATGTTCTTCCATATATTTATAACCTCGATTTTTACCAAAAAAGGGTAGGAATTGTCCTTCTGGCCAATAGAATTGCTGACGTCACATAGTTTAATGTAAAATTAACCTATCATGATGAGATGCGTTAAGTGCCGCCCTTATATTTCAAGCTAAAATAATGAGATTCTAATTCTCAGAAAAGCATTTTTACGATTCTCGTCGATTGCACCCGCTCCCAACGAAATCGCGGTAAAATTTCAGCCACAACCACGTCTCACGACTGTGAGATAG
>NC_046664.1:110557087-110576102 GCF_010883055.1 Belonocnema kinseyi | reverse complement strand
GAGTGTACATAGCTATTTGAATGCTAAGTTCTGATCCATTACAACTAGCTATTAGAAGTTATTATTTCGAGGTACAGAGAGGAGTTGTCATGTAATTTCCTATTATCAATCATAATTAATAATTATTCTTTCTGATAATAACGATCAAAACTATTAACTGGTCAGTATTCAGTAATAGGGTTCTAGCGCCTTGACATACTGCTTCTAAAACAGCGCATGCTGTTATAGTATAACCAAATTCTGAAAAAGGTTATGTTCCCCAGGATTCACCGCGCATTTCAAATAAATAATTAGTTACGAATAAAAAACGATGTAACACAATATTAGAATGTGTTCACAAAAATTCTCAGGACGTGGTTTCTTTGAGAAATTTTTCTTAAATCTTTGTTTACGAAATCTTTTTTATTCGTTGAAATACTTGAATTATTTGAAATCTATAATAAGTAAAAAAAAATCTTCTAAAATGTTTTGAAACTTTTTCAAATCTTCCGATTGTTTTAAAATCTTTGAAATTTGGTGAACTGTAACCTTCTCAAAATCTTTGAAGCACTTTACATCTTTTAAAAATTTAAAAATCATTGTGAAGTTGTTATGAAATATTTGAAATCCGATAAACACGCCTTTATAAAATCTTTGAAATCCTTTTAAATATTTTATAATCTTTGAAACATTTTGAAATCTTCATTAATGTTTTGTAATATGGTGTATACTCAAAAACCGAGTGGTGAAACTCTGGAAAATTCCGTTATATGGCCATGGCTCATTCTAATAGACCTTTTTATTCTAGGCGTAGGCAGTGCGCACGTGCCGAAATTTTACGTCATTTCCGTTTTTTTCGAACAGTTTTGTGTCAAAATGTATGGAAATTATTGTTAATAAAAACAACAACAAAAAATGAATTTGTAAATAACAGAGATTTTTAAGGTAGAAAATTTTTAAGTCAGTTTAAAAAAACGGTGAAAAAAGTTCAAAGAGTGCGGCGACCAAGGCCATTATTTGCATCTGTTGGCGATGTCCTAAATGTAGAAAACCACCATTAAAAGGAAAAAAAACGTGATTTAGTAGAAAGGTTAGTTGAGGTTTTGTATGGCAGGTATAAATATTTTCTTTTATACAAGATTTGCAGTTCAGAATTTTGTCTGAGTAAATATTTAATATTCATAAAAATATAAAATAACACAATGTTATATTTTCTACTTTTCTTTTTAAAGTTTAGACAATAAAAAGCAATTTGTTAGTGATTTCCTGGTATAAGGAATGTACTAACAAATTTTCCTTCTTTCATATAATCAGGTTATAAATACATAAATATAACAATTTTGCGTTCTCAAGCGAAAGTATAAAATAGATTTTATTTTTATCAAAAAATTTAGGAGGTTCGAAACCCCGATAACAATGTTTCATTTAATATGTAAGCAAATGTTAGCAAAGAAAAAAAATATTAATACCTGCCAAACACCACCTCAACTAACCTTTCTACTGAATAACTTTTTTCCTTTTAAAGATCGTTTCCTATAGTTTATCCATCGTTTAAGCTGTTTAACACTACGCTCTTCCACCGATCTGTGCACTAATTTTGCTCCTGGAACATCATCTTCCGTGATTTTTTCCGTATTTTTAAACATTTTTTTGAAGACGAAAGATGTCAACAAATGTAAATAATGGGCTTGCTCGCCACACTTTTCGCACTTTTTTCGCAGTTTTTTCTGAATATAATAAAAAATTTGTTGTCTTTAAACTTTGATTTATTTACACATTTATTTTTCGTTACTATTTTTATCTACAATATTTTCCATACTTTTCGACACAAAACGGTTCGAAAAATACGGAAATGACGTGAAATCCTGGCACGTGCTCACTGTCGACGTCTACAATAAAAAGGTCTTTTCTGAAGCTGAGTTAATATTGAAGATTTCAGTTAATAATTTATATAATTTCTAAGTCAAATATCACGAAAAATGTGCACTTTAACATTCTAAAGTAGCGGAGATGAAATTTTCAAGGTCGCAGAACACCCAGCTTATAAGAATAATTCGCCGCTTCTTAGCTCTCATCATTTGAATCTCAGATTCATCGTTGCAATTTTCATAATCATACGGATTACAATTTTCGTTGCAGTTAGTCAAAAACGTTTGATTCCCATATTTTATTCAATAAGTAAAACTACAGATTTGATCACCAATCAATTATGCAGAACCTGCAGATATTCACTTTATTTAATTAATTAAGATCGAAGTACAAAACGATTTTGACACTTGTCAAACGTCAAATATCACTCACGTACCGTTACATTAGTGAAAAATAACTCCAATTTTTAGGAAAGTACTTGATGCACGTCCCGAAAGTTTTTATGAACAATTTTAATGTTGTGTTACTTTTTTTTTAATTCGTAACTAATTATTTATTTGAAATGCGCGGTGAATCCTGGGGAACATAACGAGCCCCCTGGAACTCTGAGTTGAAAATGTACAATGTGTTGACGGTGGCCGTGAGGCGGCGCCAGCTATGCAGTTGGCCTATGATCGTTGCAAATGTGTAACAAAATAATAACGTTGAATTTAATAACACATTAAATGTAATTTACTGACAGTGTTAAATAATCTTTGAATTTTTCTAGTGATTTTTTCGACATTTTCCATTTTCCAAGCGAGCGAAAACTGAAAAAACTGCTTTTAGATCCAGTATCAGCAGTGTTGAAATTTTGAACAAAAAACGTGAAGTGCGTTTATTTTAATTGTAAATCGGGATAAAAAAGTAATCGGGAGCAGGACAAAGCTAACAAAATTAAATTTTTTAAATCATCAAATGATCCAAGTAGTGTTAAATAATAGCAAATGCTATTTTAAGGGACGTTATCAAACTTTAGTGGTGTGGCAACGGTGTTACTTATAAAGTGTATAGGCATATCGTTGTGTTGTTAAATTTTTTCTCTTTTACAAAATATTATTTTATCGTAAATATTAACTGTGAATACTGGGAATTGTTTAGTATAATCCAAGCCAATGTCTTTGTACTTTAGATAATAAAAAAATATATCTTAATATATTTTTAACTTAAAAAAAATGAACTAAAATTACAAATTTTAAAGAAACTAAATTAATTTTAATGAATTCATTTTAAAAATTGCTTTGCGGCGTAACTCTTTTCATGAAATTTAGCTTAAAATTAACGACCAAAAGGGAATTTTCATTATACTTGTTTTTAAATTAAACATGAACTAAAGGATCTTATTCTAACTAAGAAACCGCAACATAGGAACCAAGTTTTTCAAAATAATTTACCAATTTTTATTTTATCCATTTTACATTGATTTATTCTCGTCTATCAGTGCATTTAGGTTTTGAATTATTGATCATAATTATTTTAATCGTATCTACATAAAAGAATGATTAATAAATGTTTATTTTTATTTTAAATGTTTAAATTATGTCTTTTGAAGAATAATTTAATGAAGATATAAATTACTCTACAGTTATGGATGACTGTAATGTAATAAATAGAATCAAGTTTATAGTGGGTGAAATTTTATAATTTTTTTAGAATTTCATAGTACCTTTTTCTAAAATTTATATCTATTTTTTGTCTTGAGGGCAAATTTGGTTGTCCGTAGAGTATTTTAAGAAAAATTGGAAAAATTTTAAGATATTTAGAACGTTCAGATATATTTAAAAAAATTTTTTTAAATGTTTAATTTGATAATTATCAAAATTTGGAGAAAAATGTAGATTTTTTACAATTTTAAAAAAAGAAGGTTTTTATGAATTTGGAAAGGTTGTTAGAAAATCAAACACTATTCTCTAGATTATTAGGAAAATTTAAAGCTATTTTCTGGAAGATTCAAGTTCATTTTTTTTTTTATTTTGCAGAATTAAAAAAAATGGTAGTTTAAAAAAACTATTATATAATCCTAATGCTGTAGGGCATATTTTATTTGCTGAAAAGATTCTTCGAAAATATCATTGATACGTTTGTAGATAAAAAAATTTATTTAGGGATTATAAAATCCTTATTTTTGTAAGCAATAGGATTTTATAAATAATTTCTTACAAACAAACAGTTTCAGGTCAGCCCTGAAGATGTGAACTGCAATGTTCACGAAACGTCGGCAAACAATTCGTAGTCTTTTACACGAGTGAAACCCGAAATATCTCTTTTTATCAAAATGAATCATCGTGAAATCATAAAATCTATTACCTTATATGGGAGTTGCAACGATTGTACCCGGAATATTTTGTTAAATTGATCGTCCTTATCATCGGCGCTCTTGGAGGTGCCAAGCTTTCACTTGCTAATGGCCTAAAAAGCATCCTTGCGTGTCAACAATATGCTAGAACACTTACGGGAAAAATGCAGAAGGCGGTTGTCCTTGGGTCGCTCCGTGTTCTTAGGGTGCACGAGGCTTTTGCTGGGTTGTCGTATTGATTCCTTTACAGACTGTAACCACCTATCTCACGGTCGTGAGACGTGGTTGTGGCTGAAATTTTACCGCGATTTCGCTGGAAGTAGGTGCAATTTTCCAGATTAGCACCCACTCTCGGCGAAATCCTGCGGTGGTTACAGTCTGTGAGGAAATCAGTACGACGATCCGGCAAAAGGTTCGTGCCCCCTAAGAACATGGAGCGATTAAAGGACTACCGCCTTCTGTATTTTTCTCGCCAGTGTTTAAGCATATTGTTGACATTCAGGGATCCTTCTCACGCTACTAACGAGTGAAAGCTTGGCTCCTCCAAGAGCGCCGATGATAAGGACGATTAGTTTAACAGAATATTCCGGGTACAATCGTTGCAACTCCCTTATAAGGTCTCTATATCTCTCTTTCTTTTCATTCTCCTTGGCTATGATGTTTTTGTCAGTGCTTTTTGGTGCCCTAGGAGCATTTAGAAGAGTGATATTAAGATTATTGCCGTAAGAGTGACGGAGATGGTAATAAGGCGCTCGTAGTGCTGCATTGTGCCTTTGGCTGTAGGTCGTTCCCGCATGTATTGGAAAAATAAATAGTATGTAAGCTAACTGCTCGTGGTGTGCATGGCACGCCCTGCAGCTATTATCGGGAATGTCTTGGCTCAAAATGTGACGACGGAATGTTAAGGTGGAAATGACACCTTCTTGGCATGCAAAAATGAAACCCTCCGTATCAGACTTCAATCCGGGCGATTTAAGGAAAGCAAACGTTAGTTCACACGACATTTATTGATCCTCCACATTTCTGTGGAAGATACCGTGCATCCTCTTATCGAGTAGCTGTTCTCGAAAGTTTTTCTCTTGTGCTTTCTTAATCCGGGCTGTTAGGAGTGAGTACTCGAGATAGATAAGATTTCATGCATTTTGCTCATCCCTAAAACTGAAGTTAAGTCCAAGGGTTTCAGCAGCCTCCTCCGCTGCTTTGTACAAAAACGCTCATTTGCCTACTTCTTCGTGATTCCTGACCATTTTAAGAAGAGGGTCTTTTCCATTTGCTACTCTATGTGCTGTACCCAGAATAATCCTGTTGTGAAGATATTCAAGACTCAATACTCCGCGACCACCTTGACGGCGTGCGATGTACAGTCGCGGAACAGAAGACTTAAGATGCATGCTTTTGTTCATGTGCATAACCTTTCTTGTCCCGATATTAAGGGATCTGAGCTCGTTCTTCGTCCATGAAACTACTCCAAATGAATAGAGTACTACCGGGACGGCAAGCATGTTTGTTGCAGATACTTTGTTCCTCGCCGACAGTTCGGAAGATCAAATTTGCCAAATGAGACGTTTGTATCTGCTTCGGAGAGTATCCTTTATAGATATAACATCCTGAACACGCCGAATGTCTATTCGAAAGACTTTCGAACTGTCCACTTGAAATCGGTTTGCTTTCGAATCGAACTGAATGCGTCGAAATTCGATTAAGAAGACTTTCGGACTGCCCCGCTGGATTCGGATTTTTTTTTAATTGATCTGAATGTGTGGAATTTCGATTAGGAAGACTTTCGGCCTGCCCCGCTCGAATCGGATTTTTCCCGACATTAAGTAAGCTACGTCGCTTTAAAAAAAACCAGTTCGATTCGAACAATGCACAGGTCTAGCAATGATGTTTACATTAATTAACTTTACTTTTGTAAAGAATATACAATTATATTTTAACAATTTTTTACGATATGATTCCATGTTTTAACCTACATGGTTCAAACTATTAAATCACGAAATTCAAGCTAACTTTCTCACCAATGATATAATTAAATGTTTTTTACATGTTTATTGCAACGGATGTCCAACGGACGACTTTTGGACGTCCAATAGACACACAGGTTATGGTTTTAAACGAAAAACATAGCATTAATCGCCTACGGCACCCTCAAACTCCGTGCGATTTTTTTCACGCACTTTAAAAGAATGGATATACTCAAATTATATTCTCAATGAGTAATGCTTTTAATTACACTTGAATGCTATTTTTTCTATAAAAATAACTTTTAAGATAAGCGAACTCGCTCCCACTTAAAATATAAAAATCACCATGGGTTTTTTATCCAAATGAAAAAAATTGATAAATTCCATTTGTGTCGACTTATATTCCTGTAAGTAAAATAATAATTTTTTGTACAAGGAACTCAATTGCGGGCAGTACTAATGCTTTTGCACATCTTTCGTAGAGTAATTGTCGAGACACGTGACCTTTTTTTCAAATGGATTTAGTCCAAGTGGTCGTGGCGGACTTTCTCGGTTTCCATCTAGACCAATTATCAATAAGATGTTAATACTTTTCCGTATTTTACTTTTAGTGGGAGTGTACGTCTCTCGCGAAAAGTACAAATGGAAAAGATAGCAAAAGAACTAAATCGCGTGTGACGGGCTAGAATTATCTACCCGCGGGAGCTACCGCACGTACTGTCGTAAGTAATCTGCGAGGCAGATTTGTCCCTTGAACGAATGATTAACACATTCACCAAGCGTTAGGTGGAGCGGAACTGCCTTGTTTAGACCACTTTTCACACCTGCATGGTGCTAATCGGCCGAAAACTGCTGCATTGCATTTCTCGCGACTAGACGGTCTAATTTCGCGAGCGGCGGATTTGAATGGAATTTGCTGACCTGCAAGATATAGTTTCTTGTTTTAATCTTTTTATAATTTTATACTGATTTAGTCTCTCTTGAATTTTCGTATTCGTTCTGCTATTTTCACTATCTAGAAATATTAAAGCCTTGTAATTTTCTCCTCCCTTATTTCTCCCTGTGAAATTTGTCTTATCGCAAGGAAATTAATTATTTTATTCCAACGCATACACATGCACCATGCATAAATTTCCCTATTATAAAATAATATTTACTACATTTTCATTATTATTAGTAGCGTGATAATTAAGTATGTTTTTATTCTGTTGTACTTCACAATTTTATTCCCTTTTTTGTGTAATCGTCGCCCGTTGACGATCGTGTAGGTGGTAGAATATATCCCCATTTAAATATAACATGGTTGGATAAGAGCGTAAAAATGCAGGAATGATATTTATATTTTATAGTACAGGGCTGTTCTCCTTCTATCATTAGCATATTATTTATGATATATGTATAAACTTTTTTTCGGCACTCCCATTAGGATCCTGCCTGACAGGTAGTAATATGTTTTAAGCTTGCTAATATATTTTATACGCAATTTTTAAAAGTAGTGCAGAAATAACAGTCCCGTATTGCTAATAAGAACAGAAAACGCTTTCAATAATTTTCATATGTGGCATAAATCTACTAGAAACTCAACTGTCGTCGATGTAAATAACACACGGCGCTTCAAAATGAGGCACGTCGCGTCGTAAAGGTTCTCTGAAGGCCACGGTTTCAAGCGATGTTTTGCGTAACGTGGAAGGTGCTTCGCTTATTTCCTTTGTTTTTTCTGGTTCCATAAGTTTTGAGGATATCACGAATTTCTGACTACGGAATTCCTTCCTTTGTGTGTCGTAGTCAGCTGAAGTTCGAAGTTGAATCCTTGGTTTCATTATATTTCAGTTTGAGGCTTCAAACCGAATTGCAGGTTCAGGTTGCTTGACGGAATTGTTCAGTAGCTTTTTATTACAACACTGGACAAGTCTACACCCAGCGATGATCAAAGGAAGCTGAAGAACATTCATAAGGAAACATATTCAAACGAAGCCAATAGTGCGAAGGATAATCAAAGGACGCCGAAGAACATACATTATGAAACATATTCGAACGAAGCCAATACTGCCAAGGGCTGAATAAGTTAGAGTATAGTGGTTCTATACATCTATCCGATTTTGACTAAGAGTATTCCATTCGTGCTCTAAGTCAAGTAAGGTGGTATCCGTTTCCTGTCCTGTCCATAATGAAAAGGGTTCGATTTGGATATTACCGCTGGTGTTTAGTTGTTGCATTAAAGCTTCACGATGCTTCAGCATCACAAGAGAGATATCAAAGACATCCAGGTGTATTTCTGGATTGTAAATGTATTCTTGCATATCTTCCCTTACCATAGTTGCTGATAATGTGATGATCTCCGTCTTCAGGGTGCACCCGGTTGCTAGTTATAATAACCCAGTATCGGTTACCTTAATTTCCTGCGTGTTACTCCCGGTACAGCTCAAGTATGCTGTGTCTGAGTTTACCAAGGAGTATAGCCATCCTCCGAATGATACTATAGAAATTCAGTAAGGTTGCTGATTAAATGAGATACGTATGTCACAGCTGCGCAAGACTGAAGTAGAGGGGCGTCTTAAAAGTTCGGTCTCACAACTTTTAAATATTGTGGCATCATAAACCGCGTGTGTAGAATAACAAATATGCCTTCCACGCAGTAATTCACAAGTTTGGAGAATATTCTCGTGTCCTAGCACGTAGATGCTTTTCTTCAGCACAGATGTGGCATTTTTGGATAAATTCAGTAACGTCCTCTTTCAGTATAGATCACGTGTACCTTTCTCTGACCCGGCAGTACGTATTCGTTACTCCTTTATGGCCACCGAACGTACTGCTATGGCACTCCTGGACGATTTCCTACCATTTTTCACCCGGTGGAACTTCGAACTTACCGCAGCAAACTGTAATTTTAATTCCGCTGTCCTTAAAGGTTTATATTCACAGATCGGCAAGGGTCTTTCGTGGAATTTCATCGCGGGAATCGATGTATCGTGGAATGCGGAAATGATCTGCTAACTCTTTCTTTAGTACACCTAAGAGGTTCCGTAAACCTTGTTCTGGATCGCTAATGCTATAAGGATCGTAATGATTCTGTTTCACTACCACTGATTACATCTTATACCGCCCTCGTGGTGTGGCCAGTAATTGCCCTTTCGGATCTTAATTCGTTCGCGTCTATAGCGCCTACTGCTATAAGTAGCTATTACATTAGGCTCAGTTAGTCTGTCAGGGTAGGGAGTAGACCTTGCGGTAGGGCCATATCTGGACAAAGGCGTTGCAAAAGTGACCCCCTTTTTTTGAAAGGGTACTGTGAACATGTTGGCTTCTTCTGACGATGCAACGCTTTTTAACGTTCTCATAAGGCTTGTCCTTCGGATTTAAGATGGAGTCATTTTGGGGAGGGGTAGAAGGGGTGTGTACCTGAATATTCTTATTCTGACTTATATGATTAGAAATTTCATGTAGTTCTTTTATTGCTCGGTCTATCGTAGAGTCCAGATCCAGGTCATTCGCAGGGCCTATATCATCAAAGTCTTTTAAGGACTTGGGTACATCAGTCGTTTCTAATTCCTGATGGCTCGGATACCAAAACCAAGACTGGTGTTTATGAGTGATTGGTCGAATTTGGAAAATGAACCTTGAAACTCTCTGGCAAGGGTCCTAGGGCCTTACAGTCTGAATCCTGGTCCTCAGTGACGATTTCACTTGTGACAGACGATCATAATATTCGTTTACATTCTCGCCCCTTTTCATAACTGAATGATAGATCTCGTTAAAGTACTACTCGAAGGGTCGACCCGGCGCGAAACGTTCCTTCAGCAACTATATAAGATCAGTTATATGACTAAGAGTTTTGTTTCTTGTACATTTACGAGCGGCATTTACTATATCTTAAATAATATCGCTGATTGCAATATTTTTCCCATCAAAATAGGGGATGTGAGACCCAGCTTGCTGGATTGCAAGCGTGCTTGCAATAGACTGAGCAACTAACATTGCTGCGTTGTCTTGACCTGGATTATGGTCCGCGGTTTGATTAGAAACCGGTCGATGGATACTAGGTTGGAACCCTATCTCTACGACGGATGAGGCATTCGGGTCGGGTGGTAGTTTATTTGATCCCATTTGTTCATCCCCCTTAGGAGAACTATCTACGCCACCTTCATTTCTCATATTGTCAGAATAATATAACAAAGTCAAATTCAATGTAAATTTTATAAAATCTCCTAAACCCTACTAATATTTTTCTCTGAATGAGTTGTGTAGGTATAAGTGTACAAGTGTGGTTTATTATATTCTACCGTACCCAAAGACTCTATTGTTAGAATGCTCAAATAATGCACAATTATTGGATGCCTTGTGAACATTTTCAGCAGTTCACCCTCAGGAATGAAACTTAATGACATTTCTAGATTTAAAGTTAACCGGACATTTCCCTTTCGGAAAGATAGAGAATACAGTATCATTCCCGTCGATTTCACAAAATGTGTGGGTTCATGACAGAAAGGAGGCATCTTGAAATTTTAATAATTTTGGCGCTGCGATTTTTTTCAGGTACCTAGTTAATAATTCAAGACTTTCAACAAATTTCCCGAACATTGTAACTAATTCATTAAGTCATTAGTATTTTTAAATTTTGCTTTTTTAAATACGAATAAAAGAATAATGTTGATTTTATAGCATTTCTCAAATGGAGATCAAATAATTGCTTTTTTAATTTAAAAATTTGGCCTATGCAGTTTTCAATTAAACGTTTAGCCTTATTCAGCACTGCTTCAAAATATTCCGAAAATCCCTCGAATAATTTTTCTTTTAATATAGCTAATATTTAATATAGCTTAATATTTCTTTTAATATAGCCACTACCAGTGGGTGGCATATTGGACCTAATCAAATTTTATATATCCATATCTATTTTTTTTTGGTTTTTATTTATTCATTCAATTTATTGTGTAATAGAATTATTTCTTGAATTCGGTCCACTAGTTCAAACGAGTCAAAGCTGGGGCCCTGCAGTGAAAGCCCAAACAAATTCTGTTCCGAAAAGATTCTATGTTTAATTTTTGTAATTTATTTCAAAACATTTTATCAAATCAAAATCGGGGCCCAGTTTTAAAAGCCCAGGATCTAATTTGATTTCATTTTTTTTAATAACTGTATTATATTTATCATTTAATCTACTTGCTTCAATTGGATTAAGTACGGCCCTGATAAAGCCGAAATCTCAATTCAATTATTCCAGAGAAAATGTTAAATCATTGTACAGAATTCACTAAACCTTCCATTGACTGGTGGAATTCATCGAAAGTTTGCTGCGTCTCGCCAGGGGGTACATAACTAGAAACCGAATTAATTTCAGAGTGTTCAGGAAGGACTTTTGGATCGATACTTATTTTTATGGGAAGATTTTTTAGAGTGCGAGCAATTCCTCGCTCAAAACGTTGCCTTACCCGCCTTCCAGCGGGATTCTTACACTTTCTTACGCGTTTTTCATTATCCCCTAAGTTAGACATGGATGTGTGTGTGTGTTTTTTTTTATTTAAACTCGTTCTCAAAATAAATTTTAGCTAATCATAATAATAGAAATTTTTTTTGTATTCAACTTCTAAAATGAATTTTAGGAGTTTCCGAATATCTCAATTCGGCCTATGCACTTAAAGAGAAGGCCTAAATATAGAAATTCGTCGTTTTCTATTGTTATAATTATTCGGAAACTAAAGAAGACCAAACATGTACGGTTAAAATGGTTGACCGAGATACATGATTATTTTTACGGGTTTGATTTATGGGTTGTAGGATTGGATTTCGGCACTATCACTTCAGCAATTTCCGTTAAATCAAGGTGTTAGGGTACAAGTTCACAAATAATTTCAGAAAAAACTGCTTTCACTGCTAAACTTGAATTTCTTTAAGAAAAGCTTGTTTATGTGTTTGTGTGGGTGTATGCTTGTGAGAGAATAACTAATTAATTGATAGGTTACCAATTTATCCTCTTGTTTAAGATAGCAGAATGTATATTTAATTTACGTTATTTTATACTACTGAACACTTTTTCGTATTTTCCTTTTAGTGGGAGTGTACGTCACTCGCGAAAAGTACAAAAGGAAAAGAGAGCAAAAGAACTAAATCGCGTGGGACGGGCTAGAATTATCAACCCGCGGGAGCTACCGCTCGTACTGTCAGAAGTAATCTGCGAGGTAGCTTTATCCCTTGAACGAATGATTGACTCATTCACGAAGCGTTAGGTGGGGCGGAACTATTTTCTTTAGATCACTTGTCACACCTGCAGGTTGCTAATCGGCCGAAAACTGCTGAATTGCATTTCTCGCGACTAGACAGTCTTACTCCGCGAGCGGCGGATTTGAATGGAATTTGCTGACCTGTAGGATATAGTTTCTTGTTCTAATCTTTTTATAATTAATAATTAATAATTTTATTATTTTTATTCTATTGTACGTTACAGATACGTAATCATGTTTACGTTAATTGACTTTACTTTTATGAAAAATGTACAATTATATTAAAACAATTTCTTTACGATATGATTCGATGTTTTAACCCACATTGATCAAACTATTAAATCACATAATGCAAGAAAACTTTCTTAGCAATGATTTAATTAAATTTTTTTATATGTGCATTGCAACGGATGTTTAATAGACGTCTTTTGGACGTCCAATAGACATAAAAAATGCTTTTAAAGAAAAACATCGCATTAATCGCCTAATACACCCTTAAACTCCGTAACGATTTTTTGTTCACACAATTTAAAAGAATAGACATACTCAAATTATATTCTCAATGAATAGTGCTCCTAATTGCACTTAAATGCTATTTTTTGGTATAAAAATAACTTTCAAGATAAGCGACTCGCTCCCACTGAAAATATAAAAAGCGCTATATGTTTATTTATCAAATTGAAAAAATGGATAAATTCCATTTTTGTCAATTTAAATTCCTGTAAGAAAAATAATATTTTTTCGCACAAGGAACATTGATTGCGGGCAGTTTCAATGCCTTTGTAGATCTTTCGTAGAGTAATTGCCAAACACGTGACCTTTTTTTCAACTGGATTTAATCCAAGTGTTCGTGGAGGACTTTCTCGTCTTCCATCTAGACTACGTAGTTATCAATAAGGTCTGAATAACAGTTTTTTTAAATTATTTTCTGAACACCACAACGATAAAATTAGAAATCTTATTGGGAAAAGCTCGTACTGAATACTTTGCAAGCAGGCAAGCTCCCTAATTGATACGTAATCATGTTTACGTTAATTAAATTTACTTTTATAAAAAATATACAATTATATTTCCACAATTTTTTTACGATATGTGTCAAAAAGACTTGCAAATTATCCTAATGACATTCTTAAATTCGATAAAACTTCATAAAGTTATATGCTTTTGAACATTTTGAAAATTTTCAAAAAAGGGTAAAAAAATTTCTAGTAGGTTAAGAAATACCAATCCAAATTTCTACTATATATAATATATCATTTTTAAAACTATTATCAGGAAATTTCATAGTTCGACAAAAGTTCCAAAAGTTGGATAATTTTCAAAAATATGCAATTTTGGTTTTTTAAAAGATCCATAAGTTGTTCTTCGTAGATTTTAACAAGATTTACAAATTATCTTGAAGAAGTTTTTTAATTGGACAGAAGTTGTCGAGTGCGAAGCGCGAGTTTCGTAATGAGAATGCAATCGTCAATTTCGTAGGTGCTTTGAGAACATTCCACAAAAACAAATCGAAAAAAATTTCAGTTACAATTCATGGCTGTAATTCCTCAGAAGTTTAAATCACAGTTTTTGATTTAGTTGATAGTATTTACGATATTTGAAAAAATTTAGTTAAAATATACCCATTAAATGTACAAAAACGAGCACAAGGCGCGAGAGCGTACGCGCGCGCCCAAGGCGCGCTTAAACTTAGCGCAAGCAAACTTTCTCAGCAATGATTTTTATGTGCTTATTTATATTATGTGCTAGATTTAGTCCAAGTGGTCGCGGCGGACTTTCTCGTCTTCCATCTAGACCAATTATAAATAAGTTGTTAATAACAGTTTTTAAAAATTATTTTCCGAACATCACAACCATAAAATTAGAAATCTTATTGGTCAAATCTCGTACTGAATATGTAGCGAGCAGACCAGCTGCCTCATTGATTCGTAATCATATATTTCTTCCCTGTTTCTGTCAATTAACTTTATTTTATAAAACATAATCAATTATATTTTAACAATTTTTACATTCTCATCAGAGAAGGTACTAGATTTGTGTAAAATTTGACCCCCCCCCCCAGTTTTTGTCAAATGTCCATGTTTCGAGACCCCCTGAATCCAAAAAACAAGTTTTTACGAATGGGTCTGTATGTATGTATGTCTGTATGTCTGTCTGTCGTCTGTATTTGAGCACGATAACTTTTGAAAAAATCATTCTATTAGATCGGCCTTTGGTACACTCTTTTAGTGTCCTAAACTAAAGGTCAAATTCGTGAGCCAGACATTTTAGATAAAAACTCAACAAGTGAGCGCATTTTGAATATTTTTGAGACCACTTTTTTTTAATTCTCTAGTTTGTCTTGTAGCCAAATAGTTCAAATTTCAAATAAAAATTAGAATATTAAGCCAAATAATTGAATTTTAAACCAAATATTTTCAAGAAAATAGTTAATTTTTTTTATAAAATAGGTGTATTTTGAACTGACATAATTAAGTTTCTATAAAAAACTTTTTTACTAAATAGTTTAATTTTGAAGAAGAAAAAACTATGAGTTTGAAAGAATTTGGTTAACTTTTTCATCTATCTTTTCTCCAATTATTATTTCTTATCTCCAATCAGCCGGAATGGGAGGTAGTTTTGAAGTCTGGTTTTGTAATTGTCAATCTTTTTCATGCTCATTTAGCATAGAATTATTCATGAAAAAATATATTTCTGTTCAGTCTTAAGTGAAAAGTAATAACGTTTCGAACCGAAAAGATGAAATTTGAACTGGCTAAATTTATAAATCACTTTAAAATATAATTTAAGAAGAAAAAAAAAGAGTTTTCAACTAGAGATGAATTTTTGAAAAAAGTATATGAATTTTCAACAAAATGTATAAATAGATTAATCACAGATAATATGTAAAATAAAAATTTAAAAGTAAAGTTCAAGTAAAGCGCACCAACTCCTCGAAATATTTTTCTGGTTTCCCCCCTGATTCTGCTATATGAGCGCCCCGAACAAAGAAACTCTTCTTCTCCTCATTATAATTCAGCCTATGGATCTGGGGAACGGCTTAGATACCGAATAACGTACCTATGATACGAGTAGGCGCCCACTAGTGATGAATTCGACATGATTTCTGCCTGCAGTCGCGGATTTTACGCTCTTCACGCATGTCGTTCTGAGTCCCTGTGATATTCGAGAAAAAACCATCGAAATTTCTGGAAGGGAATATCTACAATCTTTGTGTGTTCTTTCTCGAATGTAGGTAAAGATTGCATCCAATATCGATATTTCTAGTAAGTTTGATAAAGAGAACCTTTATGCTTATATAAACTTGAATCAATTGATCCTTATAGAACTTAGGTAGAATTCACATATCGACGGTTCTGGAGCCCTGCGTGCATCGAATCATACAGAATCTTCCATCGAATCTTACAGAACCTTCGATCGATCTTTCTAGGGTGTAAGAACATAGGGGTAATAAGATTGAGCGGTTGTTACAATGGAATGGATGCTTCTAATGTGTCCCCTAGGGGTTTACATTTTTCTTGCACTTTCTTCTTTATTCCTTTACACCCCCCCCCCCCCACACTTAATTAGTGGTGGAAGGGGGATCTACAGTTTAAGGTGGGTTCCGAACCAGCAAGAGCAACAGCTTCAAGTACTAAGAGAAAACCTTTTCCTCTAGAGGTACCGTTCCCACGACTCTCCGGAGATGAACAAATCCCTTGATAGGCTGGTGTTCACCGCATGGGCCGCCGAGGCTCTTCCAGAGTGCGAGGCGGGAATCGAACCCGCAAGCCGACGGAGTGGGCCCAAAGCCTACGCTTTAGTCCCCACGAACATCGTCCCACTTTGAGCCGCTGTTACAATTAACTGCATTAATTTCTCCAGAACTAGAAAACGTATCGAGAACACACGTCAGACCTTATAGAAAAACATTTAATATGGATTAATCTTCTGGAAAGTTTGACCACATAGAAAAACTTAAAAGCAATAACGCTTTATGTTTAAGCTTTCTAGAAACTTCCATGGATAGAAAATAGTTCGAGATCAAGTTTAATTTTATAGAATGTTCGATTATTTTTCGAAAACTCAGGGGAATCTAAATGAAACTTTGGTATTACGATCGATATTGCAGGATTCCACCTCCTTCTCATTTTCATTATCACTAGATAAATAAGCATTTTCCCTATCGGCAATTCATGTTAGAGTCTTTTTACTGGATTCATGTCAGCGCTCTAATTTACCTACCGCGCAGTTACCGACTGCTTGGAACTGACTGGTGGTGCCGCCTAACAGAGGCATGGAGAACTACGTAGTAGTGTTCCAGAACTGGCATAGGTATACTACTCAGATCATTGAAATGGTAACGTGGATTCATAGTTTTGGAACTGAATGTGAATTTTCGAACTCTATCATTGATAAAAGTTCACATTTCGTAATTCAGCAGTTTAACTGCATCTAATTTTAAATTGTTCAGTTGAAAAGTGTTAGTAGCTTCCATTTAACACGTGCAAATTATTGAGAATTTGAATAAAATTTAATTTCCTTTAATTTGCAGATCAGTTTTTATTATATGAATAAGAAATATGTTTGGCTTTAGAGTTCGAATTTTTAAATTTCATTTACCGCAAAAAATGTTTGCGAATCGGGAAAAATCGGGAAATTATCGGGAATTTTTTTCTTTGATTGAAAAGTCCACGCTGTAATTGCCACTGACTGATTTCTGGCTGTGTGAACCACTGAGATTTCACTGGATATCAGTGAGATTATACTGTATATCCCTGAAATTTTAGTCACTCATTTTAAGAGAGTACTCAATCACGGAAAATAGAAAAAGAGTTTGACAAAGATTAATAATTTATACAGTTTGGCCTCTCAATAAGAAACTTGGGAGGAAACATTTCCGCGAATTGAAGTAGCCCGAATAGTAATATTTCTCAAGTGTACAACGTATTTTCTCAGTCATGTTCTATTCTTTTTCGATTGACAACCTTCCAGTGTCAAGAAATAAAATAAAATATCAAAAATTTCAAGTTATTGTATCAGATCGGGTACTCTAAACTCAAATTTCGAAGAGTTGCTTATATTTCGTTAAACGGAGTGTCTATTCAAGCAGAATTCTGGACGAATAGCCTACACACAGCGAAAGGCTATTCGTTCTGAAATTTTGCAGGAACAGAATATTTACTTCGAGTTAAATTATCGTTGTGAATACAGATCCAATATTTTTATCAGTACTTTAATTTTTTATCCCGGCAAATTCTAATATCAAGGAACTTCTTTTCCGGCAAAATCTTTTTTACAAGTGTACATTTTTCCGCCGTTTTCGATAAACTTGAGTTTAAAATATTCGCTATATAGTCCGCACAGGGTTTGGTCAAAAATATTTTCAACTGTCCGATAGCTCAGGTAGCACTGTTTGGGTATTCATAACCGGTAGGCTGCGTGTTCGATTCTCAGCACCTGCACATCTTTTATTTATTTTTTAGTTATTAAAATATTTATAAATATAATTTTTTCAATCACTCTTACTTTTAGTAACAGAAAAAAATACGTTTTAGCGACTAGTCACAGAAGAGTGATTGGTCACATCTCAAAACCCCTTGTCCAGCTCCCTCTTTACAAAATTACGTTTTAGCAACTGGGCACAGAAGAGTGATTGGTCAAATAACAAGCCTCTTTTCCAGCTCAACCTTTAAAACAATACGTTTTAGCAACTGGTCACAGAAGATTGATTGGTCCAATCTCGTACCCGTTTTAGCAACTGGTCACAGAAGAGTGATTGGTCCAATCTCGTACCCCTTTTCCAGTTTCTTCTTTAAAAAAATATGTTTTAACTGCTGGTCACAAAAGAATCATTAGTCACATCTCGAACCCCTTTTCCAGCTCCCTCTCCAAATAAAACGTTTTAGTGACTGGTCATAGAAGAGTGATTAGTCCAGTGTTGAACAGCACCATTTCGCTTGCCCCAAGAACCACGCAAATTTAACTTTTTTTCGGCTTAATATTTAGTGCAGAATTTCTTAAAATTTTTAAAACCAAAATTATAATTTGTGCATCGCCGGAAGTACCTGATTTCTCAGAAAAACACTGGCGGGGCCAGCGAAATATTTCGCTGGCCCCGACATTATCCAAAATCAACTTTATATGGTTGCATTATTTTCGTCCTGATTTATTCAAATTTGTGCAACCAATTGCAACCCCTAGAAATTACCCCCTGTTCGGAAAATACCATGGCGGGGCCAGCGAAACGTTTCGCTGGTCCCGGCATTATCCAACATCAACTTTATATGGGTGCATTATTTTCGTCCTAATTTGTTCAAATTTGTGAAACCAACTGCAACCCCTGAAAACTACCCTCTGTTCGGAAAACTCTATAGCGGGTCCAACGAAACGTTTCGCTGGCCCCGACAGTATCCAAAATAAACTTTATATGAGTGTATTGTTTTCTTCTTAATTTGTTCAAATTGGTGCAGCCAAGTTCAACCCTTAAAAACCAAAGATATAACCACTAGTAATTTTTACGTTCACCTATATTCAAAAGCTTTTAGAAAAGCAGTAAATTAAAAATAAATGTGAAAGAATTTAAGAAGATTCGAAAGAACCTAAAGGATTAACGAAAAATCATCTGAATTCAGTAGAATCTCTGCTAGAAGTAGGAAGATTAAAAAAGA
>NC_046664.1:110554250-110556987 GCF_010883055.1 Belonocnema kinseyi | reverse complement strand
CTAAAATCTACCCCCTGTGCGGGAAATAGTATGGCAGCTCCACCGAAACGTTTCGCTGGCCCTGGCATTATCCAAAATCAACATTATATAGGTGCATTATTTTTGTCTTAATTTGTTCAAATTTGTGCAACAAACTTCAACCCCTACAAACCACCCCCGTTGTTGTACTTCCGGTGGTGCACAAATGATAATTTTGGTTGTACAAATTTGAACAAATTCTGCACTAAATATTTGGCTCAAAAAAAGTTAAATTTGCTTGGGTGTTGGGGCCAGCGACATGGTCCTATCTCGAACCTCTTGACTACCTCTTTGAAAAAATACGTTATTGCAATTGGTCATGGAAGAGTGGTTAATCATATCCTGTAACCCCCTTTCCAGCTCCCTCTTTAAAGAAATACGTTTTAGCGACTGATCATAGAAGAGTGATTGGTCACATCTCGAATCCCTTTTCCAGCTCCCTGTTTAAAGAAATAAGTTTTAGCGACTTGTCACAGAAGAGTGATTGGTCATATCTCAAATTCATTTTCCAGCATTTTTCACCATAAGTGTATTTGTACATAATTCTTTATTTTTTTAAATCTATTCAATTAAATAGTAAAATCATCATTTTTGTCAAAGTTAAAATAAAAATTAGGTTTCGATCCCTACAGTTGGTATTATTGCTTGGCGCCCGGCGTACAGATATCTTGCCAGCTGACGTCACAGCATGAAATACCCATGAGACACCGATAAAAGTTGACACTCTTTGCTAACTTTGCTTCAGAGCCTTCAGAGTTACTGACAGAAACATAACATCAACTGTCTTTAGATATTAATAGATTTTATAAAATTATTAGAAACGATGTTTTGAGTCAGACTAAGTATTTTTTCGCTGAGAATTTCTGGACGAATAGCCATCCGATGTGTGTGGGCTATTCGTCCAGAATTTTGGACAAATAGCCGTTTCGAGAGAGGTGGTCTATTCCTGCAGAATTCTGAACGCCTACACACAGCCTTCCTGAAACTGAAAGGTCGTCAATGGACAAAAGATTGGAACATGACTGAGACAGTACATTCTACACTTGAAAAATATGATAATTCAGACATTTATAACTTACCTTTACGTTTAAAATTATTTTCTTGACGGCTGACATTTTCACCTATCCTAGCATGGTAAACTTGCAAAATATTAATATTCAGACATTTATAATTGACTTACTTTTATGTTTAGAATATTTTCTCCAAAAAAGTTGTTTGTACTTGTATTTCAAGAACTATTCTAACCTTCCTGACTGTTCCGCGAAATATTTTAGTCGTTTTTTATTCTACTGTATTGATTTTAGCCGGCAAATTGTACTCTTTCAAGGAAAGGTTATATTTTTTTACATCTTACATCAACAAAATAAATGGAAAACACTCACCTGCATGCAGTTATGGTAACAGACAGCGACTTTTTCAACTGCGCAAGTCGGGGCTGACTGAACAGTTTTCAATTGGAATGCATAATATTTCGCAATCTTTGCATGTCAGTATCCGCCCACAGCGTTTCTCCCCTTCACTGCTGGTGTTTTTCAGAAAACCTGGTAATAAACGTTGAATAGAGAAAAATTAATATTTTCAGATTTCAGCGTAAAAGTGAAGATTATTACATTTTTTTGAATGCGCGATTTTTCTATCTGTCTAAAATTTTATTAAAATAATAGGATATCTCAGAAACTAATTTACTTCTATTTCCATAGCGGCTGCCGCATAGTTTCCTATTCCCCAAAAGAGAACGTGTTTTCAATATATTTAATTCCTTGTAATTGTACCAACAGATACGCCTTAGAGAGATGTCTTGTATTCCCCAAAAGTGTTCATATTTTGATACTATTTAATTCCTTCTAATAAGTTCAAAAAATATACGTAATAAATTGTTTTAACTCCTTCATGTGGAATATAAGTTTAGAAATTTTTATCAATTCAAGCCTGCCTCTCTGGAGTTAATATTGTTTTATTTCACATGTTTAAATAGATTTCTTTGATGCATTTTTTGAGAGATTTAAATAAATTATTTAAATATAAATCAATATAAATTTTAATATTTTTCGAATTTATAAGTTATGAAAAGATTTAATAATGAAAAATAGGTTCAACAAATTCTTACGTTAAATGTTATTAAGTTGATTGACAGGAATAGGATTTGCACTTTTTCTGTTCCCGTTGGGGGATTTTTAGACGGAGGAAAAATCGCTTATTCATAGGAATACAAATTATTAATTTGTCTGAATTCAACGCTCATTACTGGGAAGAGTTGCAATCGGTCTCGCTTCTTGGCCTGAAAAACTGCCTAGGCCAGTAGTTCGAAGATTTACTGAACCGCGTGTTACTGAACTGAGAGTCGGTTGTATTTATTTGTATTATTATCAATAGTATTTATTGATTTTAATAAAAGCCGCGCTTTTCGACACACGCGCAGCTGAAAAACCTGCTGACAGCACGCGCATCGATACAAAGCCGGGGTCGCCAATGAACGTCGCTTAACAAAAATAACTTGAGGGTTGCGGTAGAGTTGGGGGCCTGTCCAGCATTGAAATGAATAAATCCTTACATTTTAAGGCCGCTGAAATAGGTGATTCTTCACTGTAGTTCTATCCTTTTCCATTCCCTACTTTCTTTCTTTTTTAATCTTCCTACTTCTAGCAGAGATTCTACTGAATTCAGATGATTTTTCGTTAATCCTTTAGGTTCTTTCGAATCTTCTTAAATTCTTTCACAT
>NC_046664.1:110546527-110554150 GCF_010883055.1 Belonocnema kinseyi | reverse complement strand
TCTTTTTTAATCTTCCTACTTCTAGCAGAGATTCTACTGAATTCAGATGATTTTTCGTTAATCCTTTAGGTTCTTTCGAATCTTCTTAAATTCTTTCACATTCATTTTTAATTTACTGCTTTTCTAAAAGCTTTTGAATATAGGTGTACGTAAAAATTACTAGTGGTTATATGTTTGGCCTTTGACTTTAAACATTCTCAAATAATGAATAATATAAGTTCCTCATTATTATAATTGAGAACTCTTGAATAATGGAAACAACTAATCACGTCTTAGAAGTGAAAAATTAATCTCCCTTTGTAATCAACTGTATGAAGTAAACATTACTAATAGCCTGAGGGCGAGTAAGTCAGAAATGTGTTCACTTTAATTTCAACAATTTAATTGTCGTTCGGTTCCCTCGCTTGGAGAATCCAGAGCAGGGAGTCGAGTCGAGAAACGAGGATGAGAGAATACGCCTGTCCAAAGGTGGGTTTTAGAATGTGGGGCGCTAGAGGGTGACGGTCGGGATTCGTTATCTGACAGTCTGTTGTCATTTCTGCGGGCTGAGATTTCGCTTAGGACCACATCGTTCCGTTATAATATGATATATCCCTTTCAGCGACATATTTAACAAACTAATTATTTTAATATGTGTGCATAGCATGCGGAAAATGAAAAGGTAGAAACTTTGTAAAATTTGCTGAATAAAATTTTAAAGGAATCATAAAAAAACTAGCAGGCCAAGAGAACAATTTAAGAAGTGGATCAAGTTTAACTGAATTTTGAGTGAAGGTATTATTTTGATTATAGATTTAAATAAATTTTTCCGTTTCAAATAAATATTTACTTTATGAAGTCATAATTATATTTAATAATTTTCATTAAAAATTATATCAATTGAGAAGTTAATTTACGAGTAAAAGTGGGGTTGTGTAAACACGTAAGTTGACGGTGATTGTAAACGGAAAATTAATTCAAACATTAGGCAGGGAAATTAAGAACTCACTTCTCTTTAATTTTTAATTTTTGTATTTTGTAACAGGGATCTTTTAAGTTGTATAGTTTTGTATCTGGAAGATTTGAGAATAAAATTCTTTCGAATTAAAATACCTTTAAGTTAAATTATTTTTCATCACACCGCTATCATAAGTGCGATTTTAGGTATACACATTTTTCTTATTCAGAGTAGACTCACCGTATGCAACTGTCAACATTTCAAGAGTTTTAGAGCACTGGATTCCATTTTTCACACAAAATTTAATGCAAACTCTTTGCTCCATTTTTTTCTAAAGAAGAAAATCGCCGAGCATATCAAACCCTTCTAACCTTTTACGTTTCTGCCAGAAAAACAACACGAGCTATATAGTCAAAACTGTGAACATATGATCGTGACGAGTATATCAACACAACGAAAACAAAAAATTTAAAACTTGAATGTACATAGCCCGCGAAAATTGAAAAGTCACCTTACTTTTTGAACACACCTCGTACATATGCATTATAAGTGTCTGCAAACGTGGTATTCTTTGTCCATACTGCACGATAAATCAAATGGCCCCCATCTTAAACATATTTACATCCTTCCAGATGTTTCTCGTGATTCTCAAAAGAGCCATATATGTTGTATAATGATGATTGTTGTGTCTTTCTCATTAGGCCTTTCTCACTAAAAATAAAAAGTGTAAATGATGACAGTTCGTAATTAGAACATGCTTTTAAGTCTTCCTTTGCTTTTACGGTGCAAATTATTCTTTGAAGTAATGAAGAAATTAAATTTTTACGACTTCATCGGCAATTTTTACAGTCCAATTTGAAGCAGAAATTGCTTTTGCTTTATTTTTCTGTTTTATTGTAAAATCCGCAACATTTTTTCCCTCTATTAAGACTTCTTTCAGTAATTTTTCGCCAATTTGTGCGGCTTCATGACAATTTATGTCTTCTGAAGCTATAATACCACTCGATATGTATATTAGATCTTCGGAACAAGTGAATGGAAAATGTTGTTGAAGCCATTCTAAGAAAGTTTGGACATCCTTTTCGTCTTTTTTAATTCTCGAATCCCTGAGTTCAAAATGTTTAAAACATGATACGCTAATGGCCGACCAAAAATCCATTTATTTAAAACACTCTCTGTAAATCGTCGCCCATGTGTAATTCCTCCGTTGCTTTTCATGTGCTTCATTAGAGGTTGTTTAATTACCATGTCCGACCATATCCCAGACCAAAATTTGTATGTACGTCTAATTGTAAAAAAGCCCTTGCTTGTAAAGGTATAGACATCTGCTTTCGTCATTTTCAGATGTAGTGACTCCATAGCTTGAAGATAAAGTTAGCAAGATTTGACATACAAAAAATTTCCACTTGCATGGAAAATCGGAAAATACGCTCTGACTGAATAAAGTGCAATGCAAAAGTTACGAGATCAAAGTATTGTATTCACAACTGAGCTGTCTTTTCTTTTAAACGTAACACGTCCAGCTAGATTTTTAACTTGTTATGAATTTCTTCAATAACATCATCATCTTGTACAGAATCGAAACTTGGAGGGATGTTTTTGAAATCTGAAAAAACATTTTGACAGTGCTGATCCTCAGAATCGTCTAGATTAGTTTCGGAAAAAATTAATTTCGATAAAGCACAGTATGTTAACAGATGTGCTCGAATGGATCTTGCATAAGCGTGACCTGTCAACATATGAGGTACAGATGAGGAACCAAAAACTGTCGCCCATAAATCTAAAAGCCCACTGCCTCCCATAAGGGATCAAACCCCTCCTAGATAAAAGAGAAGAAAAATCAAAGCCCCCTATACTCATAATAACCTTGGAAAGATCATTTTGTGACGAACAAATATCCTTTTCTTATCTTAAACTATAAATTAATTTCCCTGGTCAAAAAACTTACGTCAATAATAATATATGTGATACATGTTTAGAAAGAAAAATCTTTAAAGTATATGGACTGACGTTGACATTCTGCTTGTAAGGAGATTGTGAAGAAAGTGTTCTCGTCTCTCCGTAGCTCAGTTGGTAGAGCATCAGACCGGCAATCTGAAGAACCTGAGCTCATATCCCAGTGGAGATAGAGAGCGTTTTTTTCGCAATCATACAAAATTAATCAATATTTTAATAATATTGATCATGACCAAGTAAACAAACAAAATTAACATCTTAAACTATTAATTAATTTCACTGGTCAAAGAACTTACATCATAAATAAAAAATATCCTTTGTTTTCATATAAAGTGGTTGATCAAAAGTAAGAAAACAAGCTTCCTGCAATTCTTTTTTTATCTTTCCAGATGCGAATTTTAGAACTGTAAATATTGTATTATACTCTGTTGGCGGTAAATTAACAAACGGTAATGCAATAACCTGTGATCGCTCATAGGGCAAATTCCTCGTTAGAGTTTCCATAAAAGCTTGCCGTGCTAATATACTGTATTTATATTTGGCTAGTACTTGCGATATCTTTCCAGGAAGGAAAAATTCGAAAATTCGACATTCCTTGCGCAATTACCTTATTTGCAGGTGTAACACTTTTAATTCCACCCACTGAATAAAATGTACCTTTTCCATTTAAACTTTTTATATTGTAACCTGCATTATTATAAATATACTGAAAAATGTATCTTCTGCAAACTCAGGCTTCCATGATTTGACAGCAGATCATTCAAATAATGAGACATCGGAATAGGTTGCACTAAAACCTAAAGCTGACACTATGTGGACAATATTTTTAGACGCAATTTTACGAAATAAATATATAGCCAATTCGAGAAAAATAGTGGAGAGAAATAAACGAGATCTTGTTTCTGGAATTATAATATGAGCAATTGCAATGGACTTTTTTTAACCTTTGGAAATTAGTTTTCTTCTCTGATACAATAATTGTTTTAAGCAATTTTAATAATATTCCTGCAACTAGTTTTTTTGCATCTTCTGTAAAATCCTTAACATCTGGATAAAGCGTAATATCATTTGGTGCTTTTCTAATATCTTTTTGGATTATGGTTGCTGCAGTCTCAACGATTCTTAAAAGTTCCTGGTTTTCATAGTCCAATTGATTATCGTACTAAATGTTGAGTAATTTTAATCCATAACCAAGTAAACAGACAACAGTTGGCCTGTCTAGCATTTTCGTAAACAGTATGTTATCTCCATTACAACCGAGCAATTTTGCTTGCAATGTTTTTCAGAAACTGTTGATTCGTCTGACAGGTGCGCTTGACCTTCTTTCAATAAATCCTGCAATGAGAATTGACACTCATCACCTTCGTTATTAATTTTAAGTAATTTAAAATCGTTGCTTTTAAAGTTAGACAAAGAACCATGTACATAAGTTGCCATTTACTTTTACATTCATTATATTTTAGAACGTAAAACTCTTTCTTCGTTGCTCTCACTTTTTTTTCTTTCTTAATGTCTCGAATAATATTTTTTTCGAAAAGGTACTTACGCCTACAGTTCTTATGAACAGTTACAGATTCCATCGCATTCAAACTCAGTCCATCATTGTGACATTCACTCACTCGAAAAAGAGTTTTAATTCCACCCTTCACAACCACAGTCTCACTCTCATCCAAAAGACATGTTATAAAAGACGTCTTAGGGATGTCCCAAAGACGTCTCTAGGACGTCCTTAATTTTTTTGCCCACAGGGAAAATGCAAGATCGCAGGCACGTTCAATAAACCCATGCTTAAGACAAAGGGCCCTTGTTCTATTCCAAATTTAGCCGAATTTTTATGGTATCAGATAAAAACAGATCCCTCATTCCAAAAATAGGACCATATGAAGACCCTTACTTTGCGCGTCCCCGTGTGGCGGATAGGGGAATGCTCGCTGGAAACAGAGGGTAGGGCTGAAATAAAATAGGCCCCGCGGACCAAACACACTAAGACACCCACGTCAAGGCTTTAACATCCATGCCCAAGACTGAGTGGCACCAGGGAGTTGTGTCTCAAACGATGTCTCGAGGATAGCAAGTCGCCCCCTAGAGTAGATAAATCTTACCCCCGCATGCGCGGGTCTGCGGGGGTGGACCTTTATTTTCCTAAATTTTCGTGGGAATACTATGGCGTCAATTCAAGAAAATCTTAACCGGAGTGTTTGCGAGGAGACTGGAGGCGCATTGGATGTGGCGGAGGAGCCCGAGAAGGAGCTGAAGTCGGATTTGGTCACACTGGAGAAAAGGCTAGCTGAGATTCAGGAGAGCGTACAGGAGTTTTTTAATGTCATATGTAGCATGAAAAACTTCTGCGAAGGAAGGCGGAATATGGATTTGCGAATTAAGGAGGGACTGCAAGAATTGTATGTCATACATTATCAGCTCATTAGGGCTACGATGTACGCGCAGGTTAGCTTATCCAATATACCGTCCGTTGTTGGACGTCTTGAAAAGGAAACCACCCGTAAGGCGATGAAGTCGAAGGCAAATACAAGCCACAGCGGGACTCGGACAGAAGAAGCTATGGGAACTCTCCCCGCCCCAACATGGAAAGTGAAATATGGAGATCTCTTTGAGCCCCGTTGAGGCGGGTAGATCTAAGCCAAAAAGTAAAAAGCAGAGGGCCCGAAACGCTAGAGTGGCCGCGACCTCGACCCCAAATAAGGAGAAATGTAAAGGAATACCTGCTAACAAGATCACCAGGAAGCAGCAGAAGATGCAAAGGAATGCTCGTCCCGAGGCGAGACCGGCGGAGGGTCTGAGTTACGCTGAGGTGCTGAGAGACCTCAAAAAGAAGGTCAACTCTAACAACCTTGGCGCTAATGTCAGAGGAGTCAGGGAAACGAAAAGAGGGGATATCTTAATAGAGGTGGGCCCTGCAACAGATGGCAGGGCAAAATTATCCTCTGCCATTAGGGAGGTAGTCGGGGAAGGAAACTCCGTTCGCGAGCTCGTCCCGCGTACAGAGTTTGAGATCCTAGATCTCGACACAACGTGCAATGCGGAGGATGTAACGGAGGCTATTTGTAATCACTTCGGCGATCTATCCCCAGAAAAGTTAAAGGCGAATTTGACGAAGCGAGCCTTCAGGGGAAACCTGAAAGCATATGTCGAGATGAATGAGGAGTAGCAGCGAGACTAATCCAGCAGGTCATGTAAAGGTGGGTGGATGTCCTGCAGGGTTAGGAAAAAGACGGTGGTCTTACGCTGCTACCGCTGCCAGGGCTTCAGCCATATGGCAGAAAAGTGTGGGGGTTCTGATAGGAAGAACTCGTGCCGGAGATGCGGGATGGAGGGCCATAAGTCTGCGGTGTGCGTTGGCACTCCACAGTGTTTCCTCTGCACCGCGCGAAAGAAGAAGACCCGGATTGACCATCTGCCGGGTAAAATGCGCTTTCCTTTCTTCTAAGAAGCTGTCCTACCAAGTAAGCCTCCAGATGAAGGACACAAAGAAGACCAGATTGGTAAAATAATAGGACGTCGAAGCTCGACGTAGAAGCCTTAGTCCCATGTCCTTGAAGTAATACGAGAAGCAGTTCCGAGGATATGGGTTGGCGAAAAAGGAAATAAAGTTTAGTGGGTAGGTGCCGTTTGGTAAGACCCACACTCACCTTCGTATCTTGTGGACTATGCGCCCATGTATGCACCTCACATGCATGTATATTATGTATATATACTTGATGTGTATATATTGGGCTTGTAGTCCACAAAGATCGAATGTGGTTAGTGCATAAGCATTTCTTCATTTTTACTCCTTTAAAAAAAATTTTGAAAAATTAAAAAAAAACTACCAGCTTACAGATCACTGAATAATTTCTCATAAAATAATCTAATTGTTAAAAAATATTGAAAATTGTATTTACTAATTACTCAATACATTATATATTTATACATAGTCTTTAATCAATTTTTAAAAAATGAGTCACTGATCCATTTCCGTACAGATTCCCAATCACTTGGGGTACGAAGTGTCCATCACTTAGTGTACGAAGTACCTACAGCTTTGTGTACGACGTGTCCGCTTCTTGGGGTACGAAATGAAAAACGTCATTCGACGCATAAACTTCTCGTTCATAACTTATTATTTTGACAGCTTTGCTAATTGAACGTCATGGCCATTGAAGTTTACAAGGTGCGGTGTTTGCACTTTGTAACATTGAGCAACAAGGTATTTCAAATTAGGTGGGTATATCGAAGATTTCTTCACAGTGAGGGCCAAACAATAATACCAAATACATGGGACGAAATTTTATTTTCATATTAACTTGGAAAATAATTATTTTTCCCGATAAGTGTATTCAGATATTATTTTTATATTTCATAAACTATTAAATTGAATAATAAAATTGATTTTTTTGTAACTGTGAAAAATAATTTTTTCCAAATTTATTAACTAAATTAAGTTTCATCCTCTGTAATTTGTAATATTTCTTGGCCCCCATTCTACGAACGTCTTGCCAGCTGACGTCACAACTTAAAATACTTAATATTAGAATCGCATATACTAGGCAGTCTGATAAGTACCTGAAAATTCTAAGAGATGGCATTCGTATTCACTAATGTGAACCATTTTCTTCGAGCTTGATCCTTTCAATGACGCCTGTCAAAACTTCAGCCATTTATGTTTACGAATTTACAAGTTACAGCACTGAGAAGCGACTAACCTCCGAGTTTTTTTTAATATGGAAAAATCT